>NC_084947.1:1696687-1731687 GCF_949316205.1 Platichthys flesus
TTTGACTCACTATTTTATTATGTTATGTTTATTAATTAATTTGTCAACATGAGTGAATATTGCTGGTAAACAGATAATTGATGACAGATAAAATAAAACTTATTAAATAACAGGATTTATAGATGTTTGTTGACAACTACATTAGATATTAAAAATCCCCTTATGTAAACCATTTTAACATATTGTTTACTGCTTTAAAAAGCTTAATGAGTGAAGTGAGATCAGACCAAACTATCAAATCTGACTTTTCTCTGTTTGTGTATAATATCCCTGCAGCAGCTTCACTCTGACTCCAGATGTTCTGACCTTTATATTATAAATAAACAGTCATATTTCATGTGTAAACCTGGAAGAGGAGGATGTGTTTGTTCTACTTGCTGCAGAGTGAGAACCCGGATGTACCTGAGAGAGACCCCGGATGTACCAGAGTGCACGTGGGGTCCGGGGCAGTGACGACAGGGGTCGGATCCGTTCGGACACCTCAGGTTTATTTGGCTTTTCTCAACATGCACTGATGATCTTTACATCTTTACGTCACAGTAACAAACATGCTGACAGGAAACACGTGGTGGGGTTTTCAAAATAATGCTGGATATCACAGTGGTTTTACATTCATCCAAATTTTTGGTCGAGTCCAGCTCATAGACTGGTCCAGAGGATGAGGGGGTGCTGTGACGTCCGGGGGTTAAAGAGGGTGATTGTTCACACACACACACACACACACACACACACACACACACACACACACACACACACACTCACACGCACACGCACGCACGCACGCACGCGCTCTCACACACGCACACACTAATACATTTGGTTCTCCCCTGCTGCTTCTGTCCTTCCTCAGAGTCTCCTTCAGGTGGAGGAGCTGAGGATGCGGGAGTCCGCGGAGTCCGACCGCTCCTCGTACTCCTCCTCGGGGGAGTAGAGGCCTGCTTTGGGCCCCAGCGTGCAGCTCTCCTCCTGGATGCTGATGCGCGGCTCCTCGGGGGCCCTGGACGGGAGGATGGGGGCGCTGCGGAACACGGGGCCCCCGGGTCCTGCGGGGGCCCCGGGGGAGAAGGGGGACACGTACTGCGCGGCCGAGCGGAGCTGGTACTGCTGCTGCAGGGCCATGGTATTCCACAGGGTCACGTCGTTGTGCACGAACGGACCCGCCTGGCTGCGCGTCAGCGAGTTGCGCAGCATGAGCGGGTAGCGCGTGGGCTGCGGGAAGGACGGGTGCTGCAGGGGCACACCCAGCGGGCCCGAGGCCGGGTCGGCCGCGAACCGCAGGGACTCGGGCACGCGGAACGCGGAGCCCACCGACCACTTGGCGGAGGAGGACACCGGGTGGTACGAGCCCAGCGCGTGCTCGAACAGGTGTCCGTTTGAGGGCAGCACCAGGGCGTCCGGGTGCGCGTCAGTGTGCGTGTGTGCGTCCGGACTCCGGCTGGACAGCAGCACCTCGATGGCCCCCACCAGGTCGCCCCCGCAGCCCCGCAGGATGAGCTCCAGCACCGGGGGCTTGTGGGCCGGGAAGATCTTCTTCAGCACGTCCAGCGGGGGGCGGTTGGCCCGGAGGCTGAAGGGCAGGTTGATGGAGCCCGCGAGGCCCTCGATCAGGACGCTCTGCTCCACGGGGGCCCCCGGGTACTTGTGGGGGGGGCTCTCGGTCTTGGCCTCCTTCTCGGTGCCGGCCTTGGGGAGGCTGTAGCGGCTCTCCTCCGGCTGGGTGGGGGGCTCCGGGGGCTCCGGGGTGTAGCAGGAGTTTGGCTTGGAGGCCTCCGGGGAGCTGAGCGGCTCCTGCTCCTTCTCGCTGGAGGAGTTCTCTTCTCCGGACGCATCATCAGCTCCGTCCTCCGTCTCTGCAGGAAACACAACACGTGTCAGCAGAGAAACACAAAACCGAGGAAACAACACAGGCAACTCACGTTTCTCCCAGTGAAACCAGAGAAAACCTGCTGTAAACTTAATGTAAACTTCATGTAAACTTCATGTAAACTTCTGTAAACTCTCCTGCAGGAGGAACTTGTTGTCTCCTCCTCTGAGGATCTCCTTCTCCTCACAGATCTGAACACACTGTGAAGTTGACCCCTGAATGAAGTAGTGTGATTACATTGGATTGAATGTGTTCGCATCATTTCACACTGATGTGAGTCAGCTGATCTGTTCATGAGTCCAAACAATATAAAAACAATTTGTGCTACTGAGGAGAAATGTTTATTAATCTTATTCCCAATTGTTCAATTTATTAATTTAATTATCAGGTAAAAACTAAAAATCATCTCTCGACCACAAGGAGTGTTCAGTATAACACGTTTTTTGAGCAACTGGTTTAAAATTACACAAATTAATTTATTAAAACAATTAAATCCACGAGTTGTTGCTGTGGATTATTTATTATATAATTATATATTATTATATAATATATGTAATAACATGGCCTTGTAGGGAAAAAAGAAATAAACAAATAAAGCCATATTCGATAAATACAAAAAGAAAAATAGTACCATGACTAAATGACCAAACACAGTCATTAGCTTATTGCAAATATTAAACCAAGTAATGTTCATCTCTGCAAAGCTTTCAAATGAATTGGAAAATAGTAAAATCATAAAGTATTTAATCAGGAGGTTTGTTTATTTTTTACATTTGCAATTAAAAATAATTGAAAATTAATTGTTTCCTTCAGATATAAAACAAATTACAGTATAATAATGTATAATTTTATTATTATTAAAATGTTAAAATAGTATATAAGGAGGACTGTTTTTTCATTTGCAAAAGTAAATTTGAACAATATTTTCTTTTGACATCAAATAAAAGTATTGAAATTATAAAAGTTTCTTTGGAGGAGGTTTGTTTATTTTTTACTAATCCAAATGAAAAAATAAATTCCACAAGTATCTTATAAAATGTCTCATATTGAATCATATTCTATCTTGAACAAACTAGAATGTTTATTTCCATCATGTTATGTGATTTCTTTAAAGAAATTATACATGTTTAGGCTTAATATTTAGTATTTATTAAATCATATCTTTTAATCTTAGTTTTGTCCAAACGTGTGAATTTATTTTATCTCTTAAAGAGATTTCAGAAAATAAAGATCTAAAATTAGTGTTTAAATCATATTATTCACTTTTAGGAAAATGTCTTTACTTATTGAAATACACTCAAAAAATGTCTGAAACGAATGACATCATCTGAAAACATTAAAACATTTAAACATCTTGAAGTCAAACCAGAAACAGATTAAATTAACAACAACAAACCTTTGGCTCTTTTTTTTACATTTATAATTAATTTTTCGTTCAAATGTTTTTCAACAACAAATACATTGTAAAGTTTTGTGTTTAAACAAATGTTTAAAACCGGTGGAATCATTTTAAAATTAATAAATTATCTATATTATTTTTTTTCTGTCGAACAAACGAATGTAGCTCTGGAGAGAACGTGTCATGATATCACTTTCATTCTCTACCGTGAATAAACCTGTTTGATAAAGAACTTTATTAAACACATGGATCTTCCTCCTCCACCCTCCTCCTCCTCCACCTCCTCCTCCTGTACCTGTCTGCGCTGCTGCCTGCACCGGCTCCGAGCTGCTCCACCTCAGCTCCAGCTCGTCGGAGCTCTGCGGGGTTCCCTGGCTCCCCTCGCCGGGCCCGGGCAGGCCGATGCCGGGCAGCACCCTGAGGGACTCCGGGATGAGGCTCTCCAGGCTCTCGTTGGCCTGCTGGCGGCGCAGCGCCACCTGCGCCGCCATGACGCGCTGGCGCTCGATGATGAGGATGCACTTCTCGCAGGTGCAGTCCTTGAAGCGGCAGTAGCGCTTGTGGCCCTTGAGCCAGGACAGGACGCCGTGGTTCCGGCACCGGGCGCACTTCGGGGTCCTCTGGAGCGGGGCCCGGGGCTGGGACACCGGAGCCCCCATGTACAGGTACGGAGAGCCGTATCCATTCATCCTGTCGGCTGGTTGTCCCGGACGCACAAGTGCATGTGCGCGGAGGCGAGGCGGGGACGGGAGTGTTGTGGTCACGCACACGCAGCTGAGGAGGAGACGCGTCGGCTGGAGGATCCACCTTTTCCTCCTCGGGCTGATGCGCATCAGCCTGACACGCACTTATGGAGACGAGTAACCAAACGCTGCTACCCGCACGCTCCCGAAACGCGTCCACGTGAGGATGGAGAGGAGAAACAGAAGCTGCTGAGCATCAGATCCACACCCACTTTCCTCTGAGTCCAACATCAGATCCACACCCACCTTCCCCTGGGTTCAAAATCAGATCCACACCCACTTTCCTCTGGGGTTTAAAATCAGATCAACTTCCACTGGGGTTTAAAACCAGATCCACTTCCTCTGGGGATTAAAATCAGATCAACTTCCTCTGGGGTTTAAAACCCGATCAACTTCCTCTGAGGTTTAAAACCAGATCCACTTCCTCTGGGGTTTAAAACCAGATCCACTTCCTCTGAGGTTTAAAACCAGATCCACTTCCTCTGGGGTTTAAAATCAGATCCACTTCCTCTGGGGTTTAAAACCAGATCCACTTCCTCTGGGGTTTAAAACCAGATCAACTTCCTCTGAGGTTTAAAACCAGATCAACTTCCTCTGAGGTTTAAAATCAGATCGACTTCCTCTGAGGAATAAAACGAGATCAACTTCCTCTGAGGATTAAAATCAGATCAACTTCCTCTGAGGTTTAAAACCAGATCAACTTCCTCTGAGGTTTAAAACCAGATCAACTTCCTCTGAGGATTAAAACGAGATCAACTTCCTCTGAGGTTTAAAACCAGATCAACTTCCTCTGAGGAATAAAACGAGATCAACTTCCCCTGAGGATTAAAATCAGATCCACTTCCTCTGGGGATTAAAATCAGATCCACTTCCTCTGGGGTTTAAAACCAGATCAACTTCCTCTGAGGATTAAAACGAGATCAACTTCCTCTGAGGTTTAAAACCAGATCAACTTCCTCTGAGGATTAAAACGAGATCAACTTCCTCTGAGGATTAACATCAGATCAACTTCCTCTGAGGATTAACATCAGATCAACTTCCTCTGAGGATTAACATCAGATCAACTTCCTCTGAGGATTAAAACGAGATCAACTTCCTCTGAGGATTAACATCAGATCAACTTCCTCTGAGGATTAACATCAGATCAACTTCCTCTGAGGAATAAAACCAAATCAACTTCCTCTGAGGTTTAAAACCAGATCCACTTCCTCTGAGGATTAACATCAGATCAACTTCCTCTGAGGTTTAAAACCAAATCAACTTCCTCTGAGGTTTAAAACGAGATCAACTTCCTCTGAGGTTTAAAACCAGATCCACTTCCTCTGAGGATTAACATCTGATCCACACTCAACTTAATCTGAGTTATAGACATACAATTCTTAATTTCAACAATTAACATGCAACATAATGTAAATTAAAATAGAACGAACTGCATAAATACATTAAAATGTCCTCAGATGTCAAATGAAGAAACTGAACCCCTCCTCATGCAAACAGCAGGTTCCTGCAGATTAACAATTAAATATTTATATAGTTTAAAATTAGGTTAAAACACAAACTGCAGGAGTTTGCACCTTTTTTCTTCAAGCAAACATTTGTAGATTTTTGATGCCACAAAGGCCTGAGGACATGAATGACTGAAATATGTGCAACTGTAGGTCCATTAATATCAATATATCAACATCTGAAGTCAATGTCCAACTGGCTCCATAAAGAATGTGACTTAAAATATATATATTACCAATAAAAAGGGGACAGTTAAACTAATAATTAAACTTGTCATAGCTTCATAAATACTGAAAGATGTTCAGTCCTAAATCAACGTAACAGCTTTGTAATTTATCACTTAAAACATATAAATCCACTATATGGTTCAGTATTTATATGGAATAGAAGGCGAACAATGAAAACAAGTTAAAAGCAGGTTGAAGATCAAACATAGAGCAGAAATAAAACATGTTTAGGATAAGGAAATAAGATAATAATAAGATAACAGAAATGTGTCTGAAGGAGAGGTTTAAAAAGAGGTAAAGAAGGGGGAATATGTGGATTTAAAAAGAGGAGAAGAAGAAGGAATATGTTAATTTAAAAGAAGGAGGAATATGTGGTTTAAAAGAGGAGCAGTTGACGGATTCCAGTTTGACTGATCTGATAAAGTGAGGAAGTTGGTTTCCTCACTGCAGGTTCACAGGATCTCATCACGCTGCTGCTGCTGCTTCCTCACACTTGTACATAACTTCGATGATTAGCTCTCTACATGTGTAAAGGCCCTTTGGGAACTATGTCAGGATGCTGATACGTCCCTTCTGCTCCACTAATAGAGGGCATTGAAACATAACACCGGACAAAGCCGGGGCCCATTTCTGACCGTAAAAAAGGTTTATTCAAGCAAATAATGGGATCCGAGGCAGCGCGGCTAGTGCAGAGAATAAGAGGCCGGTAAACTTCCCCACATGGAGCCGCTCTCCGGGGCTGTTAAGCTTTTAATTGGAAAATAGCAGAGGAAATTTCAAGGTGACTAGAGAGGCTCTGCAGTTTGTGCCGGCCGAGTAGATTTGTGAGAGTGGGAGGCAGCGGCTGAACGCGTAATAAATTTATTCATGTTGTTCGTTGATAAAGAGTCAAACACAAACCGGAATAAAAGTTTATACTGCGGCTGCAGGGTAAACGATGGTTCGATTCTGCTACCGGCTAAATGTCCTCAGCTCACATCTGCATCTCACAACAACCATTTAATATGTTCCCCATCAGATACAGGGATTCTGGAGGACGATTCACCAGCTTCACAGTTTAACCTGTGAGGAACAGAACAAGATTATAGATAATAAAATGGGTTAAAATGTATAAAGAATCTTATAAATTATCATCTTATTGTGGCACCAAAATGAACCATTATTAACATGAATGTCCCTCGTTCTGACCTAGCATTTGCCTCTTTAAACTCTGATCATATATATAAAAGATTTCATTATTTTTATCATTATTTTTTCATAAAATTTTAACCTTTGTATTATTGTAAGGTATAACATGTATTAACCATGAGTAGATCCATTGTTTTAATTTATATTTTGTGTATTTTGCACATAATAATTAGTGGAAAAGCAGAAAACAGAAAAACTGCTGAAGTGGAAAAGCTCAAGATTCGATTTGCAAATGAAACTTAAATAATAAAGTTTAAAGTGCACTGAAGAGATTAAACATCAAATGTGTGAATGAGCCGACTACAGGCTACAAATAGATTATTTCCCTTGTAGATTGATAAAACTGCAGTAATATAATAATAATAACAATAATATTCCACTTTCATTCTCTGCAGTGGTTTAATGACACTAAACAGGAGGAGTTAGTTAATCTCCAACATTTTAACAGCTGATATTTATCAGTATATTTCTGGAAGTTTAAGATTTGAACTGAACTTGTCTAACCTTCATCACAGTTCATCCCATAGTTCAGTTGAGATGTTCACAGAAGTTGATCTCCTGGAGGCTGCCAATGAAAAAGGTCAAGTTATTATCAAATCAGATCCATCCTCTGGGACCATGAATATTAGTGCACAGCCTCGTGACTGGTTGACTGACACCAGGTCGACGTGAGATGTGAGGATCTGAACATTTGCTCTGTGGGATGTTTCCAGAGGAAGCTCCTGCAGCAGGCCTGGGTTCAGGGGGCGGAGCTGACCTCTGCCGCGCAGGGTTATTATTATCTGCCGCTGATTGGGGGCGTGGCTGCCGCACACAAGCGCTGTCACAGGAACGCTGATTGAGGTGTCCCCGGGGAGGCGGGGCCCCGAACTCCTCCACAGGAATTATCCAGACGTGTGGGTCAGTGCGACGTTTGTAGAAACACAACATCGCTCAGACGTCAGCCGTCACGCACCAGGGACCAGAGCTCTGTGCTGGGAGCTGGGCTACTGGGCTACTGGGCTACTGGTCATTTTCTATATGTGGTCATTGTGTGTCCCTTTGTGGTCATTTTGTTTCTATAATTGTGTTTGTATAAAATGAAACCTTTATGTAAATAAGCTTCTGTTCTTTAACTGATTTAACCGACTCTGGTTTTATCCACATGAACGTTTTTTTAGTTTCCTCTTCTTCATCCAAACATATTACGATCAATAAAAAAACGATTAAATAATACATCCATTATATAATTGTGACACGAGAGCTCACGGACGAGTAACGCCAAAACATCTTGGTTGCCCCCTGGTGGCCGGCTGCAGTATAGTCATAAACCCTTCACTCCTCCATGTTAGCAGATTGGACTTGGACCAAACTAAATCAGATCTAAGTAGAGGTGAAATAAATGTTTCTCGAAGATCATCTGTCATTTTAGAAAGTTGAAGTTAGTTATTTGAGCCGATAAATACACGGAGGAATGTCATGATTGACAGCTGAGACGGACCTGTGATTGGTCGAGAGCCTATATTGGCGTCGCCTCGATACCCAATCCCTGCTCTACAGATTCTGACTTCACATGAGGTAAAAATCAGAAGATGGCAGCGCCCGATAGAAGAAGTGGAGACGAGTCATCCATCTTTTTACACACTCTATGATCTGAGAGTATAATACGGACGCTTCTTTGAAAAAGTCCAATGCAATTTATTTTTTATTAATTTCAATTTCCATTTCTCAACTTGTAAATATAATCTGAACTCATATTCTCGGGGGGGGGGGGGACTTGTGGGGGGAGCTCCGGGGTCTCACCGGTGTAAAGACGAACCATGGGAGACTTCCTCAGATCAGCGCTGGATGCACTCGGTTTAGTCGCGTCTATTCCAGACGCTTTATTGGTGCTTGGCTCTCAGGGACGGACGTTTACGACCAGAGCTCCCAGCCCGTCCTTCAAAGTGTTCTGTCATCGCACAACACCGGGCTGCAGACACACACAGGGACAGACTATCCACTGAAGACACACACAGAGACATGCTATCAACTGAAGACACACACAGGGACAGACTATCCACTGAAGACACACACGGGGACAGACTATCAACTACACACACGGGGACAGACTATCCACTGAAGACACACACGGGGACAGACTATCAACTACAACTACACACACGGGGACAGACTATCAACTACAACTACACACAGGGCCAGACTATCCACTGAAGACACACACGGGACAGATTATCAACTGCAACTACACACAGGGACAGACTATCAACTGCAAACACACACACAGGGACAGACAATCATCTACAGACACACACAGGGACAGACTATCATCTGCAACTACACACAGGGACAGACTGTCAACTTCAACTACACACACAGACACTAGACACAGACAGACCATCGACTGCAGACACACACAGAGACTGACTATCCACTGCAAACTTTATAACACTATATAACTCCTAGTATATATTTAATCACCACCAGTTACCAATTTAAATATTTTCGGGGGTTGGTAAACATAATTAACAAATTAGTCTCAATAACAAAACATCAAATGATCTCGAGTCTCGGTGCAGGAAGTTGGTTCCATTACTATGGAGGAGGAAATACATTTTAAATAATGAAATAATTCGATTCTGTTTGTTAATTGTTTTGTTCATACATGTAAATATTTAACGGTTAAGCCTCATTAACACATTAAGAAGGAGTCCACGTCCTCAGAACTCCTCCTGCCTTCAAGCTGGAGCCGGCTCTGTTTGTCCTCGTCTCTGTTCTGAACGCAGGGAGCTGCTCCTTCAAAGTTTTCACTTCCAGTCTTAAGTTTCCACCTCTGAGCTGCCGGCATCCTCCTCCAGACTTTCTGTCTGTATCGAGCCGCCATCACTCCAGCAGGAGGTGTCAGGAGGGATCCGAGCAGATTTTATCTATTATGGGAGGGCGTGATTCATGGAGGCCGAGGCAGCTCAAGGAAAACCAATCCGGTGACACTTTCTCCCCTGCGCTGTAGGGCAGCAGCTACAGAAGGACAAGGCGGCGGCGGCGGGTCGCCCCTGACAAACGTGATAAAATGGCCTCCCTTAACTAAACTCGTAAAGCACGGGGCAATAAAACTCAATCTTCTGTAAAATCCAATTAAGTCATTATCTGACTGATTGTATCTTTAATTGAAAACAGAAGTGACAGTAAATTTCTGTGATATATCAGGATCAATCGATACTGCTGCACAATCTGGTCTCAGGCGGTGATTTATAATGTCAACGCCTTATAGGTAACTCCACATTCTTCTCTCTAAAACCACTGGTGGATGAAATTAAGAGTAAGTGCGTTTCATAAAAAAACAAGATGGTCACGTTATTGATTACAACAGATGGGGCAGAATCCAATGAATGTTCCCACGGCGCAGCAGAAAAAAATACAAGTAATTTTCTTACTCTGTTTTTATATTGTTGTTCCCAGCATTTCACATTTACACTCCATCACTTACAGCAACTTTATTCCCCTAAAACTTGTAGCGACATAAACTCACAGACTCCAAATGACTTTTGCTGCTGTCTCATTCAAACACAAACACTTTCAAAGCCTGCAACTGGGAACCAGTCTCCATAAAACACTAAACACATAAACACGATACATTACACAACCGCAGCGCACTCAGCCTCACAGGGGCACAAAAAGTTGTCGAGTTGGTTTTTTAATAAACATTTTAACACCACAACTCAAAAGTGGCCAAGACGGGATTACTTTCACCTCCTGAGTTTGTTTCAGGGTTATTGCTGTTTACATTGAAAACAAGTCTGTGTTTCAATTTACTGAAGTCAGTTTCAGTCAAGAGAATATAGGAACATTTGAATCCAGGCATTTTTTGGACTTTGTATTTTTACATATGAAGAAGCAGAAGGAGGATGTGCAGGAAATATCGTATTTCTGTTAATGGCACACTGACACCGACTTCGGCCCTGATCACTCATCGTGTTTCTAAGTCGACAAATTCATCTTTCACGAGGATTTCACGGAAATATCCAGACTTCAGTGAAGGTCTGAAAGCAGCAAAAGACTAGCTACTAATACAACTTTGTATTTGGTCCATTTTCCCGTCCACTAACATGGAGGAGGCAGGGTTTATGACTGCAGCTAACCACCAGGGGGGGCGATCACAATGATTTTGCTTCAGGTTCTGAAACTTTCATGTCATCCATCCAGTCTGTGGCTGCAACTTGCAATTACAATTGTTATCAATTCATCAGTCTTCAAATTTCTGTAACCAAATCGACCGAAACCCCAAAATATTTAACTTCTCCTCTTATTTAAGATGATAACAAATGATCAGATTCTTACATTTGTGAAGCTGAAAGCAACATGTACTTAATAGATAAAATGATAATTACTAGGATTGAGTGACTGTGCTGTATAAACCGTGTGAAAAACTGAACTCTTGGGCCGAAGGGGTTAAATATACAATAGACATGCAAATTGTCTGGGATAGATGAAGTGGTTGGATCAGCGTCATAAATAAGCAGCCGATGCTCATCACACGCCAACACAACGCAGGGGAACGTGATTCATGTGGAACCCGCCTGTTAGATTGTCTTCCTCCCTGAGAGGCCTCGAGACGCACTCGTCCTCCAGGAGAGTCTCTGACGCACGATCTGTCCCAGAGCTTCTGACCCAGAGCTTCTGACCCAGAGCTTCTGTCCCAGAGCTTCTGTCCCAGAGCTTCTGTCCCTGAGGTTCTGATCCAGAGCTTCTGACCCAGAGCTTCTGTCCCAGAGCTTCTGTCCCAGAGCTACTGTCCCAGAGCTTCTGTCCCAGAGCTTCTGTCCCTGAGGTTCTGTCCCAGAGCTTCTGACCCAGAGCTTCTGTCCCAGAGCTACTGTCCCAGAGCTTCTGTCCCAGAGCTTCTGTCCCTGAGGTTCTGTCCCTGAGCTTCTGTCCCAGAGCTACTGTCCCAGAGCTTCCGTCCCAGAGCTTCTGTCCCAGAGCTTCTGACCCAGAGCTTCTGTCCCTGAGGTTCTGAGCTTTGATTCCGATTCAGAGAAACGTTAACAATCATCTAGATGAGAAACACTTGAGCAGACCTAGTAAGAACTACAGAAATCATCTCAACACGTATTTAATTTGTAGTTTGACTTTTAAGTTTGGTCCATGTCCCGTCTGCTAACATGGAGGAAGTGGGTTTTATGACCTTTACTGCAGCTGGCCACCAGGAGGCGATATATATGCTCTGGCTTAACTTTTGGGGAGCAACTCATGGCGTCCATCTTTATTTACAGACTATGGAACCAACCAATACAGATATTTTGTTTACAAGGAAACAAAATAGAGAAAAGAAGCAAATACTCACAATTAAAAAAAACTCTAAAACAATTGATTGATTATCAAAATAGTAAATTTATTTATTTATTTGTCAATCAACAGATTTTTGCATCTCATACAACATGTGTCCACTTTTAACATTTAACTTACAAAGCACCAAATCAGTGGTAACCGAGAACGACTGGACCACAGCTGAAGGAATATTAATACACAAGTTACTGTTTTGTCAAAATTAATTTCTCGACAACATTCGTCTCAGCAAACAACACATTTGTCGTCTGCTTGTCAAAAACAGTCCAGTAAAATCTGACTTTGGAAAACACTTTGGAAACTACAGTTAATGTAAACTACCAAGGATTTTAATATTGCATCACTTTTTATATTGAATAATAAAAAATCACTTAAGAACTTTAACTGAACAGAAAACCAGTAAACGACCAGTCGGACGTATTTACTGTACATTCAGTGTTCGTCCATACGACCGGATTCTGAAGAGCTGTTCTTTGTGAACAATTATCTCAACATCATGTACGTGAGTGATGAGGTCAAAGCATCGGGCTGGTAAGTGCAGTACAGACGGGTAAGTGCAGTACAGACGGGTAAGTGCAGTACAGACGGGTAAGTGCAGTACAGACGGGTTTCCATCGGCTCTGAGTGAATCTGCTCATTTGGCGACACAGTGCAGTGAGAGAGCTCCAGCTTTGGTTTGTGACCCTGAACATGATGCAACATGGGAAATAATCATCACTCCGCTACAGGCAATCGGAATCAATCGCTTTTTTAAAGCAGGTTTACCCACTTTTAAAAAACCTGTGTATTGCCACTAATTTAGGTTTAAAAGTGACATTAGTCAGCAAGCAGGGTTTTGGTAGTTCCCTCATTTGCTGTTGCTTTTCAAAATAAAATTGGTGGCTCTCCTTTTTTCTTCAGAAAAGCACCCAACCACAAGTTTAGTGTTTGCTTGTGTTTCTACAAACCTTAGCTACTTTTCATTGTCAGTTCTGTCCTGTCTGCGAGAAGAAACTTCTGTTTGGAGACGATGACTTTTTCAAACATGTGTGAAATCAGCTGAACGGGACATTAGACAGATTTCCTCCCACCAGCTCCTCGGTCCAGAGTCTGTGTAACGACCAGTTGAGCTGAAACTGGCACTGAGCAGATTGTGAATATGAATTTTTATATTTGGGCTCCACATTCATCAATGTCTGCAATTTCACCTGTATAAACTTTCCAGCTGATGAACTGGCTTCAAGAAACTTTACTTAGAATCACACAAACAACTGTGAACCACGAAACCGTTTCACAGGAACATTAATTGTAAAAATGCTTTGGTCGTATCCTTCGCTCCGTTAATTGATTCCCTCCACGTCGATGGTGGCGTTGAGGGAGAAGTCGGCCGTCTCCTCGCTGACTTCGCTCTCGGCCTTCACGTCGGAGTTGAGCAGGGAGCTCATGGACCTGCAGGTCATGGTGGGGTCATGGGTGGTGCTGATGCTGCTGGGGGAGAACGCTGCAGAGACGAGAGGGAAAACCTGTAACTGATCGGGTTCCGACAGTGGTGAGAGCTGAATGCGAGCTGCTGTTAAAATGGTGGAACTTGTTCTAAATTCTATCCTCCACCAAAGTGCAAAGTGAAGCAGGATCCAGATCCGGAAAAGTGAAAACTGACACAAAAGTTGTGTTTTATTCATTGAAATCTGAATGAACTCAGCAGAAGGTCTCATCTTCAGTGTGATTTGTAAAATATAATACAATTTAAAAGATTGTATACGTTGCATTCATATTTTTGTGCAATGTAGATGTTACAGTACTGGATCATGTTATATGTAGCTCAGTGGGCTTTGTGTGTTTGGTTAAAATACCATTCATAGGATAATATTTAACCAAAAGAATAAGAAATAATTGTCGTCCCACAGTCCTGACTTATGCTTGTGCGTTTGACAAAATAGATAAAGCTCAAATCTTTCACGGGTCTCGAGCTACAAATCTTTTTTTCTGGATACTCCTCAAAGTCGTTAATATGATGAACTCATATTGGCTCCTGCAGGTCGACAGTACAGCATCGCACATAAAATAAAAATGTCTTGGTACAGTAAGGCGAGTAAATAAAAAGGAGAAGAGAAATACTGTAGTGAGAGACAAACCAGCCGAGTGGTATCATCAGCACTGCAGAACAAATGGTCGTTTGTGTTCGTGCTGTTTTCAGCTGATATAAAAACGACCGCACAGCGAAATGAGTCCAAGCAAAGCTCAGGATTTATAGCAAATTGAGTCAGTCAGCAAAAAGGGAACAGAGGGAGCGCTAAACAAAAGCATTAGATCTTTTACAGTTAACAGGAGAGGCCTGTGCACACACACACACACAAACACACACACACACACACACACACACACACACACGCTCGCTCTACAGCCACTGAGGCTGGTTTACAACAATCCTGTCTTAGTACAGTCGCTCATGTTACTACATTAAAGTTTCACTGCTATCATACTATACTACACTACTATGAATACTCTCATGTACTTTGAAGTACTTAACTTCCTCTTATACCCACTGTTTTCTGAGGATTTAATAACCAAACGATTCATTAATCAATCAAGAAAATAATCACCCAGATAAATCAATATTAGAATGAATCATCTTCAGACAGATGAATGTATTGGTTCTCCAAATAAAAGTTGACATTGGAAAAGGTGTAAAAAAAAACAATTTATATGTTTTTTTATCTCAGAAAATATAATAAAACCAAGTTATTTTTCCTTTGAATAAGATTCTGGACAATCCCCATAATCAGATAATATCAAAAACTGATCAGATGTGATCCAAGTTGTTTGGCTGTTGTTAAAAATCAAACATTATTCCACTGAAGTTGCATTTCAAATTTCTGATTATCAAAAACTATCATTTTTTATTAAATAATTTCCTGATCGCAGAAACATAACAAACGTCCAGTATTTCCCAGAGTCCTCGGACTTGATTGGCCTCCTCCAGGCTCCTCTCTCTCTCCTTCCTCCTCACCGGTGGTGGGAGGAGGAAAGAGGAGTAATTTCTCTCCTCATTAACTTCCTGATTGGTTTCGGACTCCAATTTTTGCCCGTCTGCAGTTTGTCACCAATTCCAAACTGGCAGCCCAATCGTTAATACTAATGTTTGTGTAGCTAAGTGCAACCAGCTCTTCTTTTTTTTTTTTTACCCCTCAGTGATCCACTTGTACAGCAATAACACAGCATGTTGGGGGGGGGGGGGGGGGGCTGTGAATTAGCCTGTTCACTGTTAATTCTCTGTCCGTTCATCAGCAGGAAATCTATGATGTAATTAAAGGCTGGAGGCGACTGGACGTGTTAGTTTCACTGCGGATGTTAAATCACGACACAGTGCGGTACACATGTTGTCTGCTGCATCCGACTGTCTCTCCTGTTTAATACAGATTAATGTGTGAAGCAGCACAAAGCCGTGTTCCCCATTAGCCCCAGCAGCACCAGTTAATCACACCGGGACACAACTAATTAAACAATTAGCTAATTAGCTTTAATTACATTTTTCTATTATTTCTTTCCATTTATCGAATAATTATTTGGTTTAAAAGGGAAGTGTAGAAAATTATAATTGATGTTAAAACACTTGAATACTGGAGCTACCAACAAATTAGTTTAAAGATCAATTCATCACAGGACGTTTCAAAGAAGAAATGAAGCCTCAAAATGAGACGAATTCCTATGTAATTTATCAATTACTTGAGGTTGAAGATGTATTAATCAACAATTCATCATTAAACTGTCTAAAAATGAGCTGTTAAATCTTTTGTTGACTTCTGAACTTACATGATCCAAAATGTTTCCAACAACGTTCAAACTCATTGTGGGAACTGCTTAGTTTCTCTATAATTTCAAGGTCTGGACGTTAACAAGTTATGATTTGGTGCTTATCTTGTTTAAGTAAATGATGTTCAAAGACAGTTATTATTATTATTGATTCAGACCTAAATGGGAAGTGTTCAGTTCCGTGTCATCCACATTTTTACAACAATGTATTTAAATTCCATAATGAATGATTTCGAAAAATATTTTTTGATATCCGTACAAAAACTGTACTGGGATAAACCCTGTACTAACTACAAAATATTTAGATTAGTCTTTTTGTGTATTAAGTTTGACTTGAGACAAAGTGGTATACCTTATATAGTATAATACACAGTTTGTTCAAGTACTTTTTGGCAGAAAAGTGCCTCAGAGTAAAAACTAACTTCCCCAGTAATAAAACTGAATTAAACTACCATCTACTAAATATTCTGTTTGTTTTCAGAGAAACAACAAAACCAGTTCTCCATTTTCCTTCTGTCCTCTGGTATGAGATGGATAAGACTTCTGACACAGACCAGTGTTGTTGTAATGAGTGAGATCCCCACACGTCTCACCATGAAAAGAGAGGCCCTGTGTTAAACCCAACAATCGACTTGAGCTTCAGCCTCACACACAAACCGTTTGTAACGAGAGCGACTTTACCTGCTGGCCATGTTGAAAGAGAGTTTATTCTCCTGACTGAACTTTTGCCCTTTCCCCAGTCACTCAGGGCTCTATATAAGATTTCCTAACTATTAAACAGTCTTTGTGTGGAATAACAAAAGGAAGCTTTTTTAACCTCCCACTTGTCCTGTTCAGGGAGCCAGTGAATGAAGGTGCAATCATTTCTGCTGCTGCCAGAGACGGGAACAAAAGCCCAGATGTGAGAGGAGATGGTAATTCAGTCTGATCCACCGGGGATAAGCTCTCACTGTGGGTTTCATACTCAACACTCATCCACCGTAAACAAGGGTCATGGGGGTAGATAACACTTAAGTAAACACACACACACTCTCACACACACACAATTCTACATCAAACTAGAGTTTTGTGAGTTGCTGGAATATTTAGACATCAACTAATGCTCAGCAAAAACTGTTATTTAGTGTCCTGACAATAACTTACCATTAACTACATGTCACTAATTAACTAATGAATTAATTAGCAGCTTTTATTACCTCCACTGAGGACTGTGTGTATTTGTCTGCATTTGTTTGTTAGTTATCAGGGTTACACAAAAACTACTGGAGAGATTACAAACTACATTTCTTTACTCATTCTTTAAAATGTTCCTTGATTTCTGAGAGATCATGAATCTTGATTTTAAAACAATCTCACATGTTTGGGGGACTAATATCCAGGAATGTGATTTGGTGCAAATCCAGATAAGAATCCAGATAAGAATCCAGATAAGGTGAAATTAAAAGTGGTTTCATGATGGGACTGTTGGGGCCCTGGCAGAAGTATTCACCCTACTAAATACCATTTAAAACAAACCCATTAACATACTTCAAATAGCACGGAGCGTTAAGAAGTATTTTGTTCATGTTTCTATACTTAGATATCTTTTGTTTTATGTGTTACTTAGTTAAATGTAGTAAAATGTCGAGTTATATATCAATACATTTACCTTTAGCTGAGAGATAGAGATAGATAGAGATTGTTATCTATATGAAGGCACTGGTAGATCATTTGTTCTACAGTTCAAAGGGTGAGAAGTCTTTATATCTGAGAGTTTACTACACATTACAGTTATTAACTCAGAGTGTGAATCTGCAGAAGTCCCAGAATGCATGTTGCCTTAAACATGCGTCAGTGGTGTCCAGGGACAGCAGCGCTTAGTGGAGGCTTTTATCAAGGGAGCTGAAATTCACTCCCAGGAATGAAGAGTTGCCTGTCACGGGACAAGGTTGGCCTGGGATTAAATTGCTCCCATTAAAATGATACGAGCTGTGTCCAAAAAGATCATCCCTGGCCAGTTTGAGCGGGTCCCATGTGTGTCCAAGTGAGGACGACCCTTGTCGAGATGGACGCTCCCCTCCCCGTGAACGATCTGGGCGTCTACCTCCTCATCATCAGCCCAGCAGCAGGGCTTAATGGCCCAGAAAGCTCAGTCAAAGAGCAGACACCAGGCAGGAAGGCTTTAAATACTGTGCAGTGAACGGTGGAGGCTCACGTCACTCAGCTGATGTTCACTCCACAGACCTTCACCCTCAGTTTCAAATCACTGACTTTGTCTCAACCCTTTTCTGGGTGAGTCTTAATTCAGCAAGTCTTCTATGAGGATTGTTCAAGTCCACAAGGTGAAAGGTTTTGTACAGAACAGAAATCCAGAGCAGGGAATCAATGAATGGTGGATATAAATATAACAGGACTTTAATTAGCAATTAATGGAGGTTTTGTTAAAAATATAAAGACGCTGTGAAAGATTCTGGTCGTAAAAAATCATTAATTGGACCAATAAAAAAATAATTGAGGGGCACGGGAGCGTTTGTACCAAAATTCTCCGTAATACATAAAGTAGTTGTTATCGAGCTTCAATGAATAACGAAAATACTATCATCATTTGTATTGATAATATATAACATGTCCATATAAAACTTGGTGAAAATTACTCCAGCTTGTGTGCCAGTCACCTTTTAACATTTACAGCACATTTTAACAAAACCATGATGATACTGATAATCATTTAAATACCGTTTCACCTTTAATACATGAATTTGAAAATGTAAATTGTCTTTGCTTTTTGTTAGAAGTAATAATCCCAGTTGATATTTCAAAGCCGGAACCAGACGTTCTATGATAATGAATATTGCTGCTGCTGCTGGTAAGAAGAATACTACCAGTCCCAACACTGTGCTGTGACCACTGGTCCTGGTGGTGAAGCCCGAGCTCATTTCAAGCCACATCAAACACCTTCATCAGGGAACCAAGTAAAGAGTCAAATAACAGATACTGCATTATCATGAATAAAGACAATTCGTTTTATCGAGTGTGCAGTTAAATCTTCCCCATATCTCTCATTCCCCTGTCTCCAATGGGGAGCCGCTGAGACAATTGTTCAAAGTGATGCAGTCTCTTAAGCGGCCATTACGGGGGGGGGGGGGGGGCAGAAAACACTTCAATGCTCATTATCGGTTTGCAGTGGAGCTGAAGAGAGAGGAGGAGCGACGCAGGCTGACAGAAGGCATCAGTGTCGGGGTCAAAGGCTAATTAAGCAGAGAGGACCCTTTGCTCCCGCATTGTTAACCAATCTGTCCCCGGTGAAGACGTCTGCCGGGGGGGCGTGACACGGTCCCTCGTCCCTATGCTGAATCTCCGCTTCGGCTACTGTGCACCATCAACTCACAAAATGGCCTGTCAGTCTATCGCTGGGCGTTTTGACTCGATCCCTCCAAAAGTTATGGATATGCAATAATGAGCCGAGGTGGCCGATCAATATTTGCGGGACTTTTCTATCATCAGGTTTTAAACAAGCGATTCATCGTGAGTCGACAGGGTAAGAAAAATGCCAAAGTAAAGGACACAGGGGGAGTGAAATATATCGCTATGTAAAGGAGGACGCCTCTCGCGGGTGCTAAAGCTGCCAGATGTGTTTATCCAAGTCGTTCAGCTGTTTCAGAGAGAGCTGCCACGGCCACATCATCTGTCAGTGCACGCATGAACTCGATATGTCTGCTGAATGAAGACGTCATTTATGTGCTGATTATATTTAGATAAACAGTAAACGTACTGATTCTGTGAGTTTTTCAAATGTTAGAATCAAACTGTGATATAACTTCAAACAGAAATTCATTCCTGCTTTTTTCCATTTGTTCACATGTAGACATTTTATCAACATAAAACCAATTAATCTAATTAAATATGAAAGTATCAGTTAATGAAATTTCCCTTGAAAGTAAATATGATTTAGCCTACATGGTTGTGTTATGAATTACTTAAGATCACATCTAGTTAGAATAATGAAGCTCTCTTCTGCCTTTTCTTTGATATTAATTCTAGCATCTTTTTTTATGAAAGGATTATAAATACAGGTCACCTAATAATCACAATGTCTGAATTCATTCTTTTCCTTTTGAAACACTGAAGAAAAACATCCACTAGTTTCACCCTGAAATTGTATTTTCATGTCTTAACTGTTGCTCCCAAAAAAACGATTAATAGAAACAGACAAATCGACGTTTGAAAACTCAAATAACTGAGAGTTCCTTCAGTGATCATACACTGCTCTGCAAAAACATGGTTCCAGATAAACCAGAAGTCAATGGAAATATTGAATCATTAAATTTCAAGCCACCAAAAGCTGGACAGTGTGTGTGTGTGAGTGTGTGTGTGAGAGACAAATCGAGAGTGAGGGGATGAGGACATAAACCACACAGCCCAGCCTGTTTAACGTCTCCACAGCCCCAGGCCGGTGCTAATGGTGGTGTCGTACAACACATTACACAGGTGCTTGTGCCCTGAGCAGACAATTACACTGATATTTAGCTCGTCCACAGCCCAGCAGGCGATCAGGGCACTTAGCTGCACAGCGGGGTGAGGAGGACTATCGGATGGGCCACACAGGACTGTCCCACTGTAACTAAGAGTCAGGAGAGACACTCAATCAGTCACATATTCAAACAGGCCCCTCAGGGACTGACAGGCCCCAGCAGGGGGACTTTCTCCAGTGCTGGCTCTCACTTACACTTTAGATCTTTCTAGGGTTCTTAAGGTTGCAACAACTCTTTGGTAAATGTGTTTGTAGTTTTTACTGAGCTTATGTTGGAGGTTCCAGTGGGAACCTTAGTCATGGATGCAGAGTAGGAACACATAGTGGAACCTTATCAGAATGCAACAGCAGCTTCATCCCTCAATCTCTACTCTGCAGACTGGCTGCAAATAAAGTCAAATTTACAAGATGACAGAGTTTGTGTCAGGGATGTTTTGGCCTCATTTTTGGATAATAAGACGGAGTGGAGACACGTTGTCCATCTTTATGAAAAGATATGGTCTGAACCAAACTATTTAATCATTGTTTCACCATCATTCAACTTCAAATGATGGTAAAACAAAAATCTTAAATGTTTGATTTAAACTATGTCATCTAAAGTCATATTTAATGTCATATATAGGTTCATAACTTAAATGTGTATGTAATAAAGATAAAATCAAAACACATGCACCAAACCAAACAGTCTCCTCTCAGCCTCGGTTTTCCTCAGGTTCGGTGAAACAGCTCTGACAACATGTACTGAGCTGACTGATGATCTCAACATGTCAGTGACCAAGGAAATGAACTCTGGCTGCTACATGACATGAAACAGCACTTCCTTTGGAGAGGTCACCTCATGGGTTGGAAGTACCGATTAGTTTCAGGTTTAATAAATCCTAAAGAGTGAGGGGCCTTTGTGACATCTCAAGAATGAGTGTGGCCCGGCGTGAGTTCAGGTACATGCAGTGAGTGTGTGTTCGAGGGACTTCCTTAACTGTGTGTGTGTGTGTGTGTGTGTGAACTGTGGGGTTAAAAGTAATCTGATCTGGAAGCAGGTAAAGCCCATTTTGCACACGAAACAAAGAAACTTACTGACACCAATCTCTCTGTCGTTTCTTTCCAGCAGAGGAGGCGGAGAACCTGAAGCCACAGACTTTATACGCAGTAACTCACCGTGGTGTACAGTACGCTATAGATTGAAGTCAGCAAAATCAATAGAATATCATCTAGAAAGATAGTAATGGATTTCTAACTTAATGGGCTCACACAGGTCCATCGATTAGCAGGATTAACATCTGCAATACCTCACCAATCTGATTTGCATTTAAATTACTGTACGCTCTGTGCTCACACCAATATAACAAAACAGACAAATGTATAGCCAGCACAGCCGCGCTCGACCGAGACCGGCCTTCAGTGTGAGACTAGTTTGTTTAAAAGAAGAAGAAGCAAGAAGTACATGAGAGGAAAGTTGCTGTGCAGACAGCTTGCAAACTTTGAGCAGTTTTCAATTTTGAAAAAAGCCCCTGACAAGGACGAAAAAGAAAGAACATAAACACGAAGAGACTCGACCTGAAGCCGTCTCCTGTAAGACTGGAGCAGCCATAAGTCTCCTGGGGCAGCTCATCTGCGCCAGATCCACGAGAGGAAGCAGTGTGTTTGTGGAGATACAGCACGAGTGTGTGTTTGTGTGTGTGTAGATATGGGGGGTGTGGTGGTGGTGGTGGGGCAGAGCGAGGTGAGATGTTGGGAGGGCGGCGAGGTGGGGAGGGAGTTTGATGGACTGCGCTGTCACCTCCCGCTCGGCGATTTACGGCGGCGGGGCTGCTGACGAGCGCGGGGCAGTAAACAGGCCGGCCGGGGGCGTATTTCACAGGGAGCTGGCTTTTATGAAGAACACCGGGACGGCTCTACCCACAGCTCCACCCGGCCCGCCGTGACGGATGGAGAAAGACGCATGACAAGCTTCATCATTGTTTGTAAATCTTAACTGTTCCCGCTCACTAACTCCAGAAGGCAATTTTGCGGAGACAGCGCGGCCCGTGGAGGGGGAGGGCGGAGAGTGAGGGTGTGGGGGGGGGGGAGGCGGAGGGGAAAGGACAGCGTGGCACTCCTGAAGGTTATTTGGATCTCTGTATTTGGCCAACTGATTAGCCCTCTCCTGGGAGGGAGATAAATCTGACAGGGTGGTGTTTGGCAGCGAGGCAGAAGGGGGGGGGGCAGGTACACTCACAGCTCAGACGCTTCCTCCTCACGGAACTCAAGCGACTCGACATGTTCAGTCAAAGTGAAACAATCCAAGGATTAAACTCAGATTTTAGGGGATTGTTGAAAGTTGGATTTATTTGGACACTTTCACTGACCCCACATTTGATCTGTTTCTGATCAGTGGATAAATCGGCTCCCATGTTCAGTTAGTGTATATTAATAAAGTAGATAATTAAGTAGTAGTAGCTAAAAACCTTGTTTCCAGAGATAAAGTATTTATTTCTGTAATGAATTTGTAAAAATGTTGGTATTATAACTTGAACTTTATATGGGAAAGGTCCTGGGAACACATTCTGCAGCTAAATGAGTGTGTTGACTTATGAAACCAGTTCAGTAGAGAAGGACTGAGATGGTTTTGTGTATCACTCGTAACAAAGTTGTGTCTTTTTTCATTGTAATTTATACTCACATTTATCCACATATTCAAAAACAAAAATTCAAACTATCTTCTAAATTCTCAAGGGGAATGTCCCTCTTGAACCTAAAGTTTGAGAACCTCTGGTTTAGGGGGCTTGTTTCTCTGGCACCACCGAATGTGGGACCACCCTCGGAGGATGTTGTTGTGTTGTAATGGAGCATGGCGACGCACAGCAGGAGGCCGACATGGGACCCACAGGGAACGGACAGGTGAAAGTCATAAACAAACACAGGTAGAAGGGGAGATGCGGGGGTCTTCAGGTTTTAAGCGATGCTGGTGGTGTCAGCAGTTTCACTGAAAGAAGGATGTTGTCTTTGGACTAATGACACTCTTCCCCTATGTCCGATATAAATGAGTAATAATATACAATACCACTTTTGTTAACGGCAGAGCAGCCACTTCACTGTTTGATCCCTTAAGAGAAAATATCCTCGTGACAAATACAACTGTGATTTTCATTTAAATGATCCATTAGATTTTCATTTTAAATCAGATGTACATAAAAACAACACTTAAAACATAACGGGAGCTGCCTTCTGTCAGACATTCAAGACACGCTGGTTAATAAGAAGATTAATAACAGCAGATTTTATACAGTTACGACTTCTAATATATCTGAGGAGCATTTCTGTTCAGCTGAGTTTTCAACAGGTGCTTCAGAGGAGAGCAGATCTGCAGTTAAAGTATGTGAACACTTCTCTTTACAAACATAGATCCTCAAGTGAGCCAGTTAGAGGATGTGATAAGCTATGGAAGGACATTGACATATTTTACTGTATATTGTACTTACTTTGCTCATACTATGTGTATAATATACGTTATATAACTTCGGCTGAGCCATATTTTTGTGCTGTTGACTCTTAAGTTTGCTTAAAGGTGAAATAGGAAAATATTCTTGTAAATAAAGGTTAATCCTCCATAAAGAAAAGCACTGACACGACATTAACAATCCGTCCCTCTCTCTTCTCCTCTTATCTCTAATCGTCTGTTCGTATGAATTCTTAAGTAAGCTCCACAAATACTTTCCTGAAAATATTAAGCAATACACACAATCTGATTCTGAGGCAAACACACAGTCAGTAATGCTCCGCTGAGATTCCCAGCTCAGATTGGTGGAGGTGAAGTGAGACAGAAATCTAGAAATCTGAGATCAGATTCTACTTCACGAAAAGACACAGAGCTGCACTGTCAAGTCCTTCTGCAGTTTAGAGGTTGTTTTGAAGTTGATCATTGTAATCAACTGTACGTCATCTTCTGAACAGGAAGGATAACAGAAAGCAAAGAAAACTAACTTTGCTCAATTTGAAGTAAAATAAAAGGTGAATCTAAAAGTAAAAAAGCTTCACTTGAGACCGATTTCCTCTTATAGCTGTGGCACTCTTAAATTGAGCGGTAATAAAACTTTATGGGGTCCCAAGACATGCAAGTGTGTGTGTTTTTTGTGTGCACGTGTCTTTGTGTGTGACTCACAGGCTGCCGTGGCGTCAGGGTTGTCGTTGTTGTTGTCCTCCAGGTTGAAGAAGGGCGGCACGCAGCCGGAGGAGCCCAGGCCCTGGCTCAGGTAGCTGGTTGCTGGGTAGTAGGAGTGCATGCAGTAGGGAGAGGACAGGCGGCTGTCGCTTTGAGACATCTGCTTCATTCAAGAACACACACATGCAACTTTAACACCAACGTCATGAGTACAATAATATAGAGATGTACATAAGATGTATAGTTTTATTTCAATTATTTTCTCAATCGAGCAACTAAATGTGAATCTTGCAAAATGTTAGAAAAAGGTGAAAATGTTTCCTTAAGCCAATGTTCAGAACTTGAAATGTCTTGTTTTGTCAAAAATAGCATAAAACAATATCTATAATATATGGTATCGTGTCAAATAGCCATCAGGTTAAGCTTGTGATCACTAGAACCCATAAAGATGAATTATTTTCCATTAATATACTTGTCCATAGTGTTTCTGAGGCAGATTAAACTGTTTCACTGACTCAGTTTTGACATTTCAGTGGAGACAGTGACAAATGCTGGATAAAAAACTTGTCACATTCCGGCTTTAGAAGCTCTTTGCTGCTCGGCTACATTATTATTCTTCTGCAGGAACAGACTCAAGGTGAAATCACCCTCAAAATGAAACAAGTTAATAATTCCACTGTCACTACATTCGTTAAAAATGTTCTTTAATCAGGACACGTTCTTTTAAATGAAATACTGTCTGTTTCTTCAGATTGTGCTATGTAAATAAATAACATAAACTCAGTGGTGTGTTCACATTGGTTATGATATCTACCCTAATATTTATTATCCAGGCATAAGACTCTATAAAACCACCAGTGGATATACCTGTGCATTCACTGATCGTTTTTATCGATATTTTCAAATACAATATAAACAGAATTGTTCCCTGTTAACATATACTTGTACAATCCTCCAAATCAGACATCAGATATCCACAGACTAAACTGACCAGAAGGAATACAGACAGAAAGGGTGACAAAGAATTAGACGTGTTTGATTTCACAGGCCTCTGACTTGATCTAGAAATGGACTGCAACACGGCGCCGGCTCTCACCAGACCTCAGAAAACTTTAAAACGAGCTGTCTACTCAGCAGCAAGGCCGCCTCAGCAAGGGTTTTCAATTTCACTTTTATGGAATTTGATTTCTGTCAGCCTGTAATACGTCACCCGTATTGTCCACACCATCAATTCTCCGACAGCTTTATAAACTGTTATTTAAGCTACACTCAGCTCTTGTATTGGGCTGTGAAAAATACAACAGAGATTGGACGGGAGTCTTGAGTGCACGAGGCTTACGGGTTGTAAGGACACATGCAGCGGCCGGACAAAAGCTCTGCTTGTTCACAGAAGAAGGAAGAAAACAAGAAAACAGGTTTTTATTTGTATTTATATTGTATTTAAAGCACTTTGAGCTGTGTCACGTTTGAAAGGTGATGTTTACAGAAAAGGTTTACATCCAGTTGTCATATGAAGATTAGAGGAAACTTAACTGTCAGTGTGATGTCAAATAAATATTTATTAAAAACTCATTGTTTACAGATAAAAATTCTAGGAACATTTTTAGTAATCTAACCCAATGACTGTAAGCCAAATCATCTATCTCGCCCCCTGGTGGTTGGCTGCAGTGTCGCTAATAGACTCTTCCAAGATGAGACAAGGGCCAAATTAGAAAACACAAATTCAAGGTAATTCACTTTTTCTATACATTTTTCCTGTCATTTGAGGAAATTCTTATCACTCTGATATTTATTCAAGCATCTTCTGCACATGTGTAGTTTTTGGAATTCAAGGGTTGATCCGCCGCTTTTAACATTCTTGAGTTAAGAGTACATTTTTTTATAGGAGCAACACATTTGCTGACAGACGCATTAATGACCTGAAGATGATAATTATAGATATTAATGACAGCAAAACACTATTGACGTCATTTAAACAAGGAATGACACTACAGGAGCTGCTTGTATTACCGGAGTGAGATAAAACATTAAACAAGGAAGATGCCACATACCGAATTATCAACTCCCTGAAGTGTAACCTGCTGACTCCTGGGGGGGCTTCCCTACCTCCCTGAGTGGGCCTGTCTCTCCTTATCTGGCACCATCTCCTGTCTGGAAGCTCAACACCACCCTTATACTATTATCACCATCCACCTGCATGGCAGCCAAGCACCAGTGAGTGCACAGTGGAGGAGAGAAGCTGGTAGATCATACACTGATAAAGACCAGTGGCCTCCTCTGTGGTGAGAAGAGCACAATACCTGTAGATCACCATATAATGGCAATCGCTGTGAGATTAGCTTGATTGATAAAACAAATCGGTATTACACTGCACTTTCTGAGCTTATTTCATGAGAGGAGCTCTGCAGGTTCCAATCGTTCAATGTGATAACTAACGAATGAGATTGCGACGTAGGCCATTTAAAGATAATATTGCAGAGTGAGGTGCAGAGTTCTGATATCTATGAATATCTAAGTGCATTGGCATTTTGTGAATCCGAATTTTATTGCTTTACACTTTGGTGACGGGACACTCCCTCTTAACTGAGATGAAAACAACAGTTGTAGCATTTCTGATCTCAGAAGGTCAGTCAATCCAGAGCTTGTGGCCACGCACTGAAGAAGCACAAAGAGCTACTCGTCAACAATCGGGCTCTGGGAACCACCAGAGGACGACTTATCAGCTGATCCAAGTTGGCCTGCTGGCTCAAGATCAGCTGATACACTAAAGGCCTTTGTGCTTTTGCAGAACCAATGTCAGCAGGTTGTAGAAAGTTTCTATCTACGTGTGTATATGTATCTGATCTCAAAACGTAAATGGTGATGGTCAGATAAAAACAAATCATGCACATTATGCATCCGGCATAGCAAAGGCATGAAAGCTGATATAACTATTAAAACAAAAAAGTTTGAAGTACTTTATGTTAGTTTTTTTGTGTTAGGATGTAATGATTGAGAAGAAAAAAAAGCACCACCATCACAAACCAGCTGAATGAATGAGAGTCAGTGATAAAGCACATCACAGCCCAAAGCTGACAGAGAAACACACAGATAAGGACTTTGGAGACAAAATCACAACTGAGTGAGTGAAGGATTCTCCCACTGGAGGTTTAGGACAGGTAGAGGAGACAAGAATGAAGAGGTTTTAGTCATAATTATTCCAACTCAGGTGATAAACGATGATTAACTGCTCATTTTATTTCTACAGTGATATTCAATCACAATAACAATCCATCTCTAGTTACAAACTACGTATCTGTGGCCCCTGAACTCATCTTCAAATAATCAGCTCTTCATGCAAATACAAAAAAAGTGGTCTCTGAATTTGAATAACCATAACACGTAGCCCTCTCAACCTGACACCTCCACTGAAAAAATACCATAAATCACAAAGGAGGATGGCCAAATTATGCTAAAGAATGCTAACTGATTAGCATTAATGTGCTCACTTTCTCCTTCAGGCGCTGAGGCATAGCGGTTTGTTCCTCTGCCGACAGACAATACCATTAACCTTTGCAATTCAGGAGCTGCTGTGCACTGGCGGGTTAGCGGAGGCAGTGACCCCAAAACTAGATGTTGCTACTGGGGAGGGCGGGGGGGTGGTGGACAAACGTTCTTCATAGGAAAAAAAAAAAACAACTAAAAACACCTTCTCTGAGAACACAGGAGAGTTATAGATCTAATTTGCTTCACGCACAAAGTCATCTCATTTGACACAGTAGAGATACATTCAAGCATAAATCAGCGTGAATATACACGTGGGTGTGTTTTCTGTGTGTGTGTGTGTGTACACTATCGCCATGATGTGTCCATCCTATGTTATACCATGAGGCACTAAAACTGACATTCTCATCCATCTCTAACGAAAACAAAGAAATAAAAAGCTCATTGTTTCATGAGATAGTAATTAATATAATTTGTTATGCTCACAAGGTCACACACACACACACACGCACACACACACACATTTGGAGCATCTGCTGTGTTACATCACTGTCTTATCGAAGCAATAATTTCCTCGTCATTTTCTAATGTACAAAAATGGCTTTTGTCTACAAATGATTTCTACTTTTTACCTTTTTTTCTGCATGTCTTGTTATTTTCTAAATCAGCACATGAGCCTTTGATTGCTGCTGAAATTGATTCTTATCAAGCAAAACTGCAAAATATTTCTTCACTCCTGCTTCTCAAATGTGCAGAGGTATGTCTTTGTAATGTCACTTCTGATTCTAGATTAAACTTCCACTTAGTTAATGCTACTTGATTATTAAATCAATTACAACAATTGATACTTGCAAACCTAAATGTTTTGAATTAATCTCTTCATGGGTTTTTTGTCATCATTCAACCATTTAGCTGATTTGCTTCATGTGTTTGGAGAAGGAAGGTACTTTATAAAATAATGAAAAGTGAAGTTATGAATGTTCCAATAAAGAATTTTACAAGTTTAGAAGTATTTTTTTATTTTTGAAGAGTTTTTTTGTAAGCACATTCACAAGTGTTTTTCTGTGCTCACAAGTTTAAGTTTCCAAAATAAACCTCTGTAGTAGATATCAGATTGAGTTCAAAAGTAAATAAGAATAAATAATTATCCCGATAAAGTTACATTATTACTTCTTTGAAGTTTAAAGACAAATTTTTGCTCCAGAGCAAAGGTCATGGTTTCAACCTCTTTTTTATCGACTGAGAAAGACAAACACTTGATAAAACATTATATGAATCTGAGGTTGATCATATTAAACTCATGTGCTTGAACAATATATCGAGATATATTGAACTTTTGTTGAAGATTAAAACCGTATTTGAACATAAGAGGAGATTATAAATATTTGTATTAAACTGCAGCATAGCAAACAGCCCATCCTTCTCCTGAAGGCAAATTAAAACACACTGCAGATTACCAACAAGCAGTATCAACAGTTTATACAACATACCAGCACGTTAATCTAATGTTGACGAGGAATATTAATATGTACGCTGCAGTAGAAAGGCTATCATAGTATTAACACGAGCTATAACCTCAGCAGCTGATAACCAAGCGGAGTGGATGTGGCTAGTCACCTGGTACTGCTGGTAGTTGTAGAGGTTGCTGTAGTAGGTCGGGTAGCATGTCGGCTGGTAGAAGTTGTAATAGGAGGTTTCCATCAGCAGGTCGGACCCCCCCTCAGTATGAGCCCTGCTGCCGGCCGACGGGCTGGAGGATGATGCCGAGCGACTCCCTGGACGGACACACACATACACAGAGGAGACACACAACCAATAAGACAACAATCAACACAGACGTTAAATCATTTTTGATGTTTTTGTGTGTGTGTTGGTGTTTTCACTGCTGTCTGGGTGGAGGATGAAATGTGAAATAGTTTTTGCTTGTTACAGCTCAAGGAAATAAGTGAGGCTGTAAATGTGAGTGTGTGTTTGTGATTCCATGCATCCAGCAGCAGACCTCAACTAACCTTTGCTGGTGGGTAAATCAATGAATTCTATCCTTATGATAATTGATGTTACAATATTATCAGATCTGATGATTAATCTGTTATAAGGGGAAAAAAAGACATTTATTGAACTTTACTAGATTCTTCAGGCCATGCCATCCCTCCCTCAAACTGCTGTCAACAGCACCATCTGCAGGCCACAGCTGAACGTACAGAAAGACCAACTGATGCACCGAAGCATCACAGCAGAGACATGAGGCTTCACATCAGCACAAATAAGACCATTAAATCCTCATTACTTATTATCTGTTGTACTTTCCTTATCAACAAGGCCACATTCTTCTCAGAAGCCGCTCGCACAACGAAGACACTGTGCACCGCTGAAGCCAGAGATACTGACATTTGTTGTCCCCTTTCAAACTCTTGTCATCAGTGATTCACCGAGTGCTAAACTCCTTTTTCCACCTCAGTATTTTCCCTCTGTTGCCAAGCCAGACACCAAAGGTTCACGCTTTCACACATACACAGTGGAGACAGAGCTGGACATGAGCAGCCTTGACCACAGTCATGTTCCACCTCCTGAAATGTATTATCAGGCCGAGCGGGAACTCTGTATCTTCTGTTTCTGCCTCCACACGACAAGAAAGAAGGCAAAGATACCTAATGACGTGGTCACCAAATCATCTTTCACTTGTTTTCCAATGGAAATGGGATCCACAGTGCTTATGAAGATGTTCTTGTCACGTGGATTCTTTCATTGAACTTGAAAACACAAGTGCAGTGGCTGTTCTAAACCTGCCTGAGTGGACTGGGCTGTTGACTGGGTCTGTGGTGATGCTGGTTTAAGCCTATCGTTATGAAACCGTAAAAAGTGTCCTGCAGTAATTGAGTCCAGCAGCCGTGCTTCACTGGAAGTGGCTCAGTCCACAGCAACGTGAAGCCAGCGCTGCTGCACAGAGAGCTGTTCATCTTGAGTATTCAAAGATCAGTGAAGCTCGACTCACAGAAACCTGAACTAGAGAAGCAGCTCTCGTTGTCAACACTGGTCAACATCCACTATGACAATTTATATCTATTTGTATTTATCTATATTGGATTGTTTTAACAGCGTGATATAATGTGAGTAATGTGTTCGTCTTGGCTTTCATTTACCAACCAGGATTATAACTGTACAATACAATGACAATAAAGGCTTCGTATTCCTGATCCAAATAAGAGGAAATACTCTTAAATGTCAAAGTGATTAAAATTAAGTATGAATACAATAATCTCTCAAACTTGTTTTGCAATCTCTAGAAATCCAACTGATTAAAACCATCCAGTTAATTTTTAAAGCTGTAATCCATCTCCTCTAAAGACAAGTTTATTGAGAAGTCAGTTTTATTATATTTATGTGAATTTGCAGTCCAGTAACTGTTGTTGTTTGGAGGCTGCTCGTCTATACTCAGCTTTCGGCTGGGGGCTGCGAGACATGGGAGGGCGGTGGGACACTGGGACAGTCACTGGGACAGTTACTGGTCCGTACCTGTGAAAGCCAGAGAAGACGAGGAGGCGCCGCCGGTCGGTGTCAGGGATTGTCCGTCCACAGAGAACAGGCAGTCGGCTCCGGCCTCATTCTTCACCATGACCTCGGGTCCCGGCAGAGTCACTGGACTACAGATCCCGAGCTCCTCCTCTTGGAAATGCTGCCTCCTCAAGGCGACCTGGAGGGGAGGAGAGGAAACAACTGATATGAGGCCGTTTGGCAGAAAAGAAACATTCTGCAGGATCGCCTGGGTTTGGAGAACAGACAGTATCTGCTTGCTACTAAATCATAACTAAACACAATATGATTATGATTACACCGATTGTCATAAGATACATTAAAACTATACAATAACACACTTTTTCAGTTAACAGGGCGTTCTGCTGATGTATATTAAACTTTTGTTGTATTGACCGAGTATTGATATTGTTTTATTGTCCGTCCATACCAACTAAACAACATAAGATAAATAAATAAACACATACAATACTTCAAGCTACAAAATTAAAGAGTAAATTATCATAAAATTATGACAGGGCCAATTTATATCCTTGAACCCACATGTTCATTAATTTGTTCATCAATTAACAGCCTTTGAAATATTATAAGTGTAATAAAATACACTTAAAATGTCCATAAACACAAAGTGTTGGTAAAGTTAAGCTAGCTGTGTGTAAACAAAACTACAGCTACATTTTATTTAGCATGTTTGTAAACAAATTAAGTGAGAAAAAACAATAAGTAACGTAAACTCAGGGGATGAGTTTACTTTAGTCACGTTATTAAACTTCCTTTACAATGGAATAAGTGATCAAATACAATAAAAAAGACACACATTAAGTTGTGGTAAAGTTAAGCTAGCTGTGGATAAACTAAGCTACATTTTAGTTAGCATGTTTGTACACAAATTAAAGTGAGAAAAACTACAAGAAAAGTAAACTCATCTCCACAGATTAAGATGTAAATGAACTGTGCTAGATTATACCTGTTAAAACTGTCTTTATAAATATAATAAGTAATAAAATATACGTAAAATTTGAATAAACACACATTAAGTTGTGTTTAAGTTAAGCTAGCTGTGTGTAATCTCAGCTACATTTAAGTGAGCATGAAAGTTATGAAAACAATAAGTAAACTCGTCCATATATTAAAAAGCTCCTAAACATGGATTCTAATGATTCTCCACCCCAGCTAAATGAAGTGTTCTCCGGGTCATACATTTGAAAACCTCCGCCCCTGGCCCCAGGCTCTAGGCATGACGCTAGCCGCGCTAACAGGTGCGATGGCCGGGTTACCTGCGCCGCCATGACCCGCTGTCTCTCCGCGATCAGGTTGCACTTCACGCACCCGCAGTCCCGCCAGTTGCAGAAGCGCTTGTGGCCCTTCAGAGGGGACACGAAGCCGTGGTTCCTGCAGCGGGAGCACTTCGGCATCCTGGCGGGCCTCCCGTGGCCCGCGGGCGGGGAGAGAGGCGCGCCGCTCCCCGGGGGAACCGGCTTGCTCCGCTTGTCCGAGTTCATGATGGAGTTGAAGAAGCACCACGAAGCGGGGAGACCTGGAGCTGCTGGGGCCGGAGGCTCGGCTGCTCGGCTGTACTGGTGCTGTACTGGTGCCCGGCTGGAGGCTATAAGGTCACCGGCCCCCACCCTGCCCGGGAGTCAGTGCTGCTTCTGGGAGGAAACCGACTGGAAGCGGGGGAGAGGCGAGGGAGGACAGGGGCATCACTCTGCTGCTGCCCTGTGTCCACACTGGGTTTATTAATAAAACATTTTATCTGAAGCTCATTGTTCCATGTGAGCTTCTGGGTGTTTGGAGCTGAACCCACAAACCAACTAGGAGCTGATCTGGAAGAACGTGTACTGGTAATATCTGCTGGGAAGTTCTTCTTAAGAGAAAAATCTTTTATTGGTGCAGGATGTCACTCAACAGAGCACAAACCTCCACCAAGGCCAAAGTCACATTTTATTCATATAGCTCATATTCACAAATCATAATTTCTCTTAATAAGGAGCGTCATCATCTGTTCTTAACCCTCAACAAGAGTAAAAGTACAACAGAAGACTCCCAAAGTGTGTAACTGAACAAATCCACAAAATAACAGTTTACACAACAATGATTAGAAGAAACAGTTATCTACATTATGGAAAAGAGTGCTTACAATTTTCATAAATAAGAAAATGTCTGATATAGATGAAGGGAGCAGCAATGATAAATAGATTGAGGAGTTATTGTTTGTAATATGTGAGGAGACATATTGTATATCAAGCAGTTTCTTTAAATTCTATCAAGCTGCACCAAATTTAATCAAATGTCAGTCTCCTAAATATTGTTCCAAGAATTGTTCCCTGAGGAATAAGTGAAAATATAAGAAAACACTTTTAAGGTCAATGAAAGTGTGAAAATAAAAATCAGTTTTTCACCAATATTTATAATAAGAATATTCAATTGTATCAATATAGTGCTTTAACCACTTATAGGTCAAGGGTTAGGGTTAGACACAGAAAAAAATGACTGTGAACATAAATTATTATTGTTTATGACAGATTTAACATGAGTGGCACTAACAACTGATCATGTTATTCCATACAGTTCTGAAAAGGTGGGTCTGAGTCAAGTTCTGAAGGTGTGAGGGTCGGTGCAGTCAGTGAGATGTTTGAGGAGAAGGTCCCCGAGTGGGGGGAGCGGCCATTGGTCCTGAGAGTAGGTGACAGGAGGTCGGCCTTGGAGGAGCAGAGGTTGCTGGAGGGAGTGGGGAGGTGGAGCATGTCGGTGAAGGAGCAGGAGGCCTCACCGGGACATGGAAGGATTTGACAGTGAGGAGCACTTTGGTTTTGGATCCACTGTGGAACAGAGAATAACAGACACGATTATGGAAAACTAAGAAGCCAACACACAACGGCCAAGACGTAACCTCCTGGGCTAGAGTGGGAAATCAACTCTTGATTGCAAAGATGGAACAACAGAAGCTTGAAGAAGGTTTTGAGTGAGATAGGAAGCAAAGGGATAAAACATGAATATACTTTAAATGAGCTCAATGTCTCCTATAAACACCAGGAACAGGCTACGAGCTGGAGAATGGAGGAGCTGACATGTACTGTGAATACAAGTGTGCACAAGAAGTTTAAGATTAATTAATATAGCTCAGGCCTATATGGAGAAAAGTAGTTTCATTCCAAAGTAACTCCAATTATGCAGATATGAATGGTCCATTCAAAGCTTAAGAAAACGCACACCTATTATAATTGTAAAAGAATACACACAATCATGAATTATTTATTTAATTCCTGCCAATAGAGCCCCACTAGATTGTAC
>NC_084947.1:1736687-1886309 GCF_949316205.1 Platichthys flesus
TATAAAGGGACCTGGGATGAGAGAGTTGAGAGTGCAGACGAGAGAAGGGAAAACCGGAGTCTGCTCTGAGCAACAAGCTGCTGTGAATTAAAACAGATCCACGGAGGAGCTGTGTCTCTGTCTCTGCTCACCGAAGGTATTGTGTGATTTTAGTTTTGCAATCAGCAGAAGAAACTGACAGAGACATTTCAGACGATTTGTGAGAACTTACCTTTTGTAATAACAAAGTTTGGTATGTGAGCCTCGACAATGATTGTGTTTTCATTGCTGTTTGTCGGACTCTTAGCAGAACTATGCAAAAATGACGATTGTAACTTTGTGGAAGGATGAAATATGGGCCAAGGAAGAGCCCATGAACAACCGGAGTGGATTTGATTAAGAGAGTTTTTACACATGTGTGTGAGTTTCTGCAGGAAAGATGCAGAGCTAAAAGTAGAATGCTAATATCTATGAACAGGTGAAATTTGCTTTAGATCCAGAATTATCTGATAGGGGTGATTAAGTGGCCAATCAGCCTCTAAGGAGGTATGTGCTCTCTAAGTGCCCTTCTAATATCTTCTTATTTAAAGGTTGTGGGACTTTGAAGTTGTTTACTTTGTTAGGTTGAATCAATCCTTGCTTATCTTTCTGGATTGTGGTGTTGTGTGTTTCCCGTGTGGTGTCTGCAGCCTGTTTGGTGAACAGTCCTATCGTGTTTAAAGTGCCTGCTCCCCTACAACACTGGTGACCAATCCGATTTCTTTTTTCCGCTCTGTCAGCCACTTGAAGTTGATGATGACGATGGAAATGTTTCACTCTGCTGTGTTGACTCTTGGGTGTAGGACCCGTGAGCGGTAACCAGTAGCTGCTCTTTCCTGGTACTCATTAACATATGTGACTATGGTGATCCCAGTAAAAGTGTTTTGTGGCCGTTTTATCTTATGGTTTCTCATCCGTCAAGAATATCAGGACGAGAACATAAAGACAAACCGTGGACTCTCTAAGAACGGAGAAGGATCTGAAAGGATGAGCGGAGGAGACTTGGCTGCATGCCTTTGGGATTTGAGTCCACTAGACTGTGACTAAATGTTTTCCCGTGCTTCCCTTGCCTCCTCTCTCCTCTGCTGCCAGCTCCTTTCTGAACCTCAGATTTAACGTTGGGGCAGAGGCCTTCACCGTTGTGTCACTGACGTCTCTGCTGCAGACTGCCTGTCTCTTCCCACCACTCTTTATCTCCCCTGCTACAAATAGGCCTTGGACCCTTCTTCTCCTGCAGACGTGGTGACACTGTGTGTGTGTGTGTGTGTTGACATCATTTCAACCTGACATGCTGACATTTTAAAGTAGATTCTGCTTTGTTTTCATTGGACTGCATCCACACTGGTCTGCCAGCGGAGACTCAGTTTACCCTGCAGAGCAGCACAATGACTAATTCAGGGGCACACGTGTATATTTAGTTTCCATACCAGGTAATTATCAGAGCCGAGGCAGCGTGTTGACGGGCAGCAGCTATTCTTATTCACTTGTTGTTTCTACTACAGCCTCTGAGAGCATGATAATGGATATTTGAAGGAAACAAGTTAAAACGATTAATATAATGGAGGATATTTGCTCTAAAAACTTTTTGTCATTGAAGAGCTCGCCAAGTTAAACCACTTGAAGTTAGGGTTTTAAGTGTGGCTGCAATCTAATGCTTATTTTCTGATCAGATCAATCTGCAGATTAGTGTTTAAAACATGTGAAACGTTCAGTATTTAGTTCATTTTGAATAATATCTGTGCTGCAGCGGGGACTGGAACTCACTAATGTAAGTGAAGTCATCGATCATTACAATGTCACCGTCCAGTTCAGAGATTTCCTAACTGGGTCAAGCTTCAACAAACTGAATAAACTCACTATAGACTATAAAATGACACCATCTTTGAAAAGATGTGTATTTGATTTGGTGGCCCATCTGTTAACAGGGAGGAGGCAGGCGTTTAGGACCTGAACTTTACACAAGTCTTCAGCCAGTCCTTTCTCACTGTGGCTTTATTACTCCAGCTCAGTTCCCATCAGCACCTGAGGCTCGTTCCTGACAAGCATGTACACAACGTGCACCGCACTAATCTAAACAATTCAAGGAGGTGCTTGTTGTCTCAGGGCGTCTTGTCAATAAGCTGCTGCATTTTGTTCCACCCAAATAATTCCTGACACACCTCATGAAAAATAAATGTGGTTGTAGAGCGAGATATTGTTTTTCCTCTGGCAGCATGTTGGAGAGAATCAAGCAGAGTTTATTGTTGTGTGTTAATCCACTTCTGAAACTCTTGACCAGTGCAGGATACAACAACTACACTACCAGTAAAAAGCTTCTAGTTGGCTTGGATCATATGAAAGACATTTGTTATTAATTAGTTTATTAAAATTTACTTGGCACTGTATATATTTGTATACTTCCGTAATGTTCAATTGTATTTTAGATATATTGTGCACAAAGACAGTAATATTCAGAACACCTTGATGGTTAATTGTTTTGATTTATCAATTAAACAAGCTTTTTTAAGCCCTAGTATTTATATTTATTAAAGTCCATTTTATTTGCTCGATTTTTCACACCAACCCGTAGGTGCAGCATGTGTTTATAATCTTTGCCTGCTAAAGTACTCAGATGATTGATGAGTCATCAAAATAGTTGGCGATCAATTATGTGACACTAGAATCAGCAGAATTATCCACTTCTCTCCTCAGCCTGTGTTTCACTCACAATAGCAGCCAGCAGGAAGGAGGTCAAGGGTTAAAACCCCTACAACTATTTGACGGATTTCGAAAGAGAGAATGTGGGAAAGAAATTAAAAACAAGCATAAAGAGGCTTATCACGTTTTTTTGTTTGGTGTGCTGTAACTAGTTTTTCCCCTGTCGGGGCCGTGAAGGTCCCTGAAGGTCCCTGAATGTCCCTGAATGTCCCTGAATACCCCTGAACTGAGACACAACTATTGACTGAAACTTGAGCACTGTGCTTTTTCTGTACAGCAGCTGAATTGAATGTTTCCCTGCGATTCCCCCGCCAATCAACTAAAGGCCCTTTTCTTAATATAGACACAGGAATGAAGGAGGAATGCTCGTAAAGGAATGATGTGGATTTTGCGGCTCTGGCCCGGACGCTGTGGTTCTGAATGTCACATCGAAACTTGAACAAGGCAAATCGATGGAGAAAACAAAACACAGACAATCTAATCTGGCAGCTGCCATGTCGGGTTTCTTTTCTCCTTCACTGCCTCTTTTCTTTCCTTCCATCCTTCCTTGATTCTTTCTTTCTCACCGGGGGCTGGTGACCTTAGTTTTATCTGTGTCTCTCTCTCTCTCCTCCACAGTCCACTGCATTCCTGAGGAGCCCTCTGGTTTCCTCGGGCATTCCTTTCCCTCCACTGGCTCTTTCTCGCGGCTCTGCTCCCAGGTGTCCTGTGGGCCTCGCTCGGCGGAGCTCCGAGCCTCGGGGCAGACACACCGCTGCTCTACAACACATCTGTCATTAGTGGCTCCGTAGAAAAAGGGTTCTCTCAGCCTGGTTCTTGAAATGAATGGTGTGTTTATTCACCTCAGCGTGGCGTGACGACCTGCTGGGTGGACTGAAATGAATCGGGGCTCTGTGAGCAGTGGACGTGAACATTACAGTGCTCTGTATGTGACGTGTGCTCATCGGTGCAAAAGAAGCTGACGCCCAAGATTCAAGGTCTTTATTGTCGCCACAGTCCTCAGTCACAGTCCTTGGTGTGTTTGGTATGTGCACTCTGAGAAAGTGTGTGTGACAGTCTTTGGTGTGTTTGGGACCGTCTGTACCGGTCCAAAACCCTCAGCTGTGTAAGACCGATAAAAAACCCTAAATCCCAATTCTACATTTGGCTGAGATCTCACTTTAAAGAAAGGCAACTGATGTCCTGTATGCAAGTCTGGTTTGAGTTTACTGGAGTCATTGCATCAGTTTGTGAGTTGATTATATTTGTCTCACTGCCAGTGATTGTGTGTTGTCTGATGGGTGTGCGTGCTCTCAGTGTCTGTAATTGGCAGCAGTGTTTATTCCACTGTGTGCTTTAGGTCTATCAGCGACAAGTGAGCAGAACTTGTTACGTGAGTTTATATAACACTGCTTATCTCTGTCACAGGTTATAAAACTGTTTTATTAAAACCTCCTTCTCCTCCTCTCCCAGATCGACGTCCTCCAGCCAGTGAAGGACTCTTCTGCTGCTGCTCATGTCGTTCCCTCATGGCCGTGTCATGACCCCCGTCACCTCCCTCCGGTCACGGCTCACCTTGGTCCTGACCCTGGCTGTGCTGCTCTGCCCCTTGGGCTTAGTGACGGTTCAGGGGGAAAGCCAGACCCAGTCTCCTGCTCAGGTGCTCCAGGACCTGCTGAGCCGCTATGGAGACAACAGCACCATCACGGTGCCCCAGCTGCGGGCCCTGCTCGGCCTCCTCAGCAAGGAGCAGGGGGAAGGTCACAACGAGAGCAGCAGTGTGGCTGAGACACCAACCAGCCCGCCTCCTAAAGCCAACAGGTCCAAGGTGAGAACAAAATGCCTGCCTTATCTTCAGTTAGAACTTTGGATGGATGTGGTTCCCTGTTGTTGGTTCAGAAGGTGCAGACTGAGTCAGTGCCCAGGCAGCAACAACATCTCTCAGCAGCATCTTTATAATATTTCCCTTTGAGAACAATTCAGATCTGTAACTGTGCAGCAGAAAAGTCATCCAGCTCAGTCCTGTCTGGAAGAAACGGGCGCTACTGGTTTCAGATAGTTGATATATTTGGCATTTCTCACGTACTTAATTCCATCATGGTCTTATCATGTGTTTCTCATATTGTGTTGGAGATTTTGATTCACTTGAATTGAGACAGATGCTAAACCCAGGTCTGAACAGGTCCTCAGTGACCTGTGTGGTTGTCTCACCTACTTTCTGACCTGGTTCTGAGTAGATGTACTAGAAGTACAAGGTGTTCTTTAGGTGTCTGGAGGGCAAGAGTTCACACCTGCACATGGAGTCCCTGGTCACATGACTAGTTACTCTACTGGGGCAACTCCTTTCTCAGAATCATTTGAGATCCTTATCTGTGACAGCTGTAACTTAGGACATAGTTTTCTGTAATCATGACACAACGAGATGGCTTGTGTGTAAAAAATATATATTTACACTGTATCTCACTTGTACTTGGTTTGGAACTGATTCTTTTTTATTGATTGAATCAATTTATTAAATAAAATGTGAGAATTGCTGCAACGTTTTCGACAGAATTAATTTCAACTGTGGCTGAGACTATTGTTGAACAATACAGAGCTGCACAACAAGTCAGAGATCTTTATCATCTGTTATTATACCTTTCTTATATCTGTTGTTGACCTGTGGACTTACACTTTCACCCTGACGTGCCACTGAAATCATCCAGAGGTGTTTCAGTAGTTTAAAGTCAGACCTTCTGTGGTTTCACTGACTGGTTTGTTTTCATTTCCAGTGCCTGGCTGCAGACACGTTGGCCATTTACAACATCAGTGAGCAGACCCGGCTGGACGGGCAGGGTCTGACCGAGCTGTGCCCCACCATGCTGCAGCAGCTGGATGCTGGGTCCTGCAAAGTGCAGAAAGAGGAGATGCTGCCCATCGAACCCCCCCCCAGGCCCACAGGAGCTGAAGGTGAGCACCCACTGGTCACTCTCAGGTTCTCTGTGATTCAATTCATTTTCCAATCTAATGTTTTGTTGTGCATATGAACATGTATGTATGAATTCTTTGTCTGTTCTTCTATGTGTGTGTCATTGCTTTTCGATCCAGAGAAATGTTTTATTTTATTTTAATTGTTGCATCTGTTGAATCATCCACACTCGAACTCGCTCGCTGTACATCCAGCGGTGGATCTCCTGGTGTGTTTCTCACATCCACTCGGCAGCAGAAGGTCCAGAGGCTCTCACTCTGACATTCACAGATTCAGCCCCGCGGCTCATCTCTGTATCTCTGTACATTCCATTTATAATGTATAGGCTAAAGTTGTATTTTTTCTCCTGTTACAGTGAGTACATGTGGAAACTCCATTACAAGTTTCCCCCGTGCTCTCTCTTGGATCAATGAGACTTTTCAAACTGATTTCAGAGCTCCAGCTGTTTGTTCTGTTGCCTGCTGGAGAAAGTGATATTATCTTATCCCCCAAAGGGAATCACAGCCAAAATAAGCATTCACAAGGCTGAGCCAGGGCTCCAATTACAGGTCTCAGTTTGTTTTAAAAACCAACACGTCCTTTAATTTTCACGATCCTGCTTCAGTCAGCATGACCAGTGCGTAGCAGACTCCTCCAGGACAAGTGTCTCAGCGTCTCTTCTCCCAGTGGCTGCTGACGTCCTGTCCCCAGTCAGATGTCCCTCAGAGCCCTGAAAGACATTTAGCATCTGCCTCGAATCTGTAGTCTTGGAAACTGGCCATTCACAGTATTCTTTTGTTGAACAAGCACAGTTTCAGTTTCTAGAGAAAATAACCCTTTTAAATGTAAGTGAGGAATCTTCTTTGTAAACTCGTGACTCTGTCGTGCTGCGGCCTTGATCACACGGCCACAGATTTCACTTCGTCCTTGTCACCCAGGAGAGAGGCTTTACTGTCCCAGACCTCCGGCTCTTGTCTTTCTTTCTCTCTCCACTCACACATTTGTTTCCTCTTATCTTTCACTAGTATCCCCCCCGCTCGCCTGCAGGCTGCTTGTTTTGGCTTGAGGGCTGTTTTCTCTTTGCCTGGGTCGGTGAGATCTGTCAGCTGCAGGGGAGAAATGTCCCTGACAATGAATTTCTATTGGAGAGCTCACAACTTGTATGTCTGGTTATTTTTTACATGTCTCCCGCCCCCCCCTTCACCTGCAACTCGTCATGGGTCTTTCTCCCACGTCTTACTTCTTGACCCCTCGACCCTAACAACTCAGCAGATATATTGCTCATTGTTATCTTTTTCCTGCAGAATCTCTGTTTTCCAGTGGTCATAAAAAAGCTTTGGTTTGAACCCTTCTGGAGAAAAGCATTCCAGATGCCTGTAATCTGTAGAACTTGTCTTGTGACTGCTTTCACTGCAAAATTCTCTTAATCCTGTTTTTGGTTTCCTCTCTCAGCGTGAGGACATTGTCTGACCCCACAGAACATTTCTTTAATCTTCCATAACTTAACCTTATTTCTCTCTTGAACATCTCAGGTGCTGCTTGGACAGAAACGACACTTAAACTTTATCTCATAACCACAATCCTAATTTTTTTTTTTCTACAGGTGTCGGGTTTCATCAAATATTGATATTCCCTTCTCACATTGTTTGAGGCCAGAAGAGTTTTTATTTGTAAAGAGTAAGGTCAGAATAATGGACATGATTTTTAAGTCTGTGATGATCTTTGGTTCTTAAAAGGTCTCAGTTATATAAATTAGATTATAAGTCAACTGCTCACATGTGGATTTCTTCCATTAAAATGCGAGTAAAGTATTGTTTTACAAAATGTTATCATGCTGTGTTTGCAGCTGTATTTTCACACATCATGCGTGCTGTTTGTTTTAATGCTCCACCTTCCATCACTCCCAGTGTGGGGCTTCTCTTTCCTGAGTGTGACGCTGATCAATGCCTTCTCCCTCACCGGAGTCCTCAGCGTGCCTCTGTTGAAGACGCGCTTTATGAAACACGCCATCGTCTTTTTCATCGCTCTTGCCATCGGCACGCTGTTCTCCACCGCCATCCTGCAGCTCCTGCCAGAGGTTTGCCCCCGTCCCACACACCTTTATCTATAGAGCCGATCACATCCCATAAACCTTTAGCTTCTAGAAGACACCAGCACAGCAGCTGAAAGCCTCTTTAGTTCACTGTAGTGTCACATGGTTGTTTATAAAACTCGCACACCTTTGGCCAAGCGCTCCTTTGCCTTTCCCGTTGTCACATCTCCTTCCTTCCTGCCTTTGTTCTTCTCTCTGTGGTTGTCACAGGCTCTAATAAGCACCGGGGAAAAGTCTTTCACTGCATCAACGATCATGTGGCGGTGTGTTTTTTGTGTGTCTGTGTGTGTGTGTGCTCTTTCGTGGCATTGAAATGTCGGCCTGCTTTGTCGATGTTCTTAGAAAGAGAGTGCAGATCCCTCTCTGCCCTGCAGCTGGTAGAAACCTGCTAAACAGCCTTGATAGCTGTCGTCTCTCTGACCGAGGGATTCATAAATCTTCTGTTCGCCACCGTCCTGGAGAAGTGGAGCGCGGCCGCGTTATCATATCCGTCAAAATGAAATGTGACCCCTCATTAGCAGCTCTCCTGCTACAGTTGGGCTATTTAAAGTTATTTTTGCCCCCCCCCCCTCCTGTGTCTTCTACCCTGAGCGAGTGTTCATCCTGAGGCAATGACAGACGCACCTGAGTCGACCACAACAAAGGATGTGTGTGTGTGTGTGTGTGTGCTTTCATTTAAACTGTAATTTCACCTTCATTGCATCCTGTCTCTTATCTAATGAAATGCATGGGACTCGAACACTGAGACAATCATCATCTTCACTTGCAAATGAAAGGTGGTGTCACTTCTGTTTCCTATGGATCCAATGACCCTTTGCTTCCGGAGATCCTCACAGGTTTCTCTCAAATCTCTTTTTTCTCAGGTTGATTTAATCCAACAATCTTTCTCTTTTCAGGGGAATAACTAACTGGTGTTCTATTTGTTGTTCCTCATCCTGATATTTACTCATTTCTGAATTAATCGGCCTCTTCTTCCTGCTTCCTCTCTGTCGATCAGTGTGGGGTTATGGGATCCTGTCTGTGACACTCATCTCTCTGTGTTCGCTGGTGGGGGCCAGCGTGGTGCCCTTCATGAAGAAAACCTTTTACAAGCGCCTGCTGCTCTACTTCATAGCCCTGGCCATTGGCACGCTCTACTCCAACGCCCTGTTTCAGCTCATCCCAGAGGTAGTGTCACTGCTGCTGGGACTCACTTAGCTGTAGCTCAGTGCGGGGGGGCTATACAGCATTGAACATAGATTTGACATATCCAGAAGAAGCATAGAAGATAATATATTGTCATGTCCGGATTCATATTTCACTATATACAAAGATATAAATATCTCCCCAAGTAAGATAAGGTAGCAACTACGACAATATTCAGACTTTTGACCTTATTCAGAAGATAAAAAAAAGACATTATTAGTTGATAACAGAATATTCCATTCATGTTCCAATGCGACTACTTTGCGTATCCGAAGTCTTTAAATCATTAATGTTTTAAAACGCAACAGAAGTACACTTAAATAACACGTAACGTATTTAAGACCTTTACAAGTTTTCATCTGCTTGTTAACTTTTGACAAGCAGCTGAAACCCTGCATTAAGAAAAAGTTTAATAAGTCACGTGCACATTAACAGATGAGTAAAAGATGCAGAGCAGGATAACCCACAAATACAAGCAGTTGCCCCACACACCTTTTTAAAAGCCGTCTCGACAGTACACACACCTTTCAGGTTTAGAGCAGTGACACAAAAGCTGTTGTGTAACCCGCGGCATCAGTTTGTTTAAGATGAATCATAAGAGACAAACATTTGTACACCCTGGAGGTGAAGTGGATTTGATTAATGGTGGGAGTGTGTGTGTGTGTGTGTCTGCTCCAGGGCAGACGATTAAATCCATAATTCAACGTGTCTCTCAGATTTGAGGACGCTGGGAAACATCGCTTTAAGATCTTAAAATATTTGAAGATATTGTTCATATATTCGTGAAACAATAGACAAAAGTGAAACAGCATTGATAAAGGGCTTTTGATCAGTGAATTTAACTATGCAATGATTTTATCTACTCTCGTGCACAGACAGCTGACAACACAGTCCACATCCTGTCAGAGTTCAAAACAAACAATTTACCAACCGCTAAGTGTTTACACCAAAAACCTCTGGAATCAGGATCCACACAGATGTTCTAAATAACACTTCACTTCAAAGATATGTCCACTACATGATGTCAGGCTGATGATATAAATGTGTATCACTAACTAGCTCTGTCTTCTCTCCTGCGTGGTAGGCGTTTGGTTTTGACCCCATGGTGGATTTCTACGTGTCCAAGTCGGCCGTCGTGTTCGGAGGTTTCTACCTCTTCTTCTTCGTGGAGAAGGTTCTCAGGGTTCTGCTCAAACAGAAGAATGGGGTGAGTGCAGTGAAGGTGTTTTGTTCTTCTGATGCACATGCTCGTCCGGATGGAGACAGTTGGTTTCATTAGAGTGGAAACAACTGTCAGTAGGTTACACATGAAGTGAAACTCCTCGTGTTTTAGATTTGATTTATGAATATTGTAAATTACCTGCAACTTTGACTGGAATCCTCCTAAACATGACTCAGTTATGAGTTTGTTTATTTATTATATTATTTTCCCTCGGATCCTCTTTTCCATATAACTCAAGTTCATCAATCTTCAATTGAGCTTTGAGCACTCTTCAGGGAACTCTTCCTGTTTTACTTGTTCTTAGTTCTCGGTCACATCCCTTTGTCTATTTGCCGTCATGCACTAGTTGTGTATCTGGCTAATAAACAGGTTTATTTATGTAACACACACATGTTGGTCATTTCCCCGAAGGTGCAGCAGTGTGTTAACTTTAAAACCTGAAACTGTCTTGATGTAGTATCATGCTGTAGGAGTTAACTGGGTCTTGCAGCGCTGCTGGCTTCATTCACAAATAGCAGCAGTTGGTAACAGAAGTGGAGGATTGTGGGACATTTGCGCCACCTTGTGGTTGCTCTGGTTGGGTCCATATGGTTCATCCAGTTTAATAAACGTCCGACACAACCACCTGCTGATCCTATTACTGACGCTCTTTGACCCACATTGGCTCTTTGTCGCTGCTGCCAGCTTCTCCAGCTCACTACACCAGTCAGTGAACTCATTTTAGAACATTTAATAATTCTTATTTATAATATTAACACTGCTGAATTTGTCCTTGAGGGAAATGCTGGATTTGTTGTGCTCAATCTGAGGCTTATTTCAGTTTGATGAGCTCAACCTCACGTGTTCACGGAGCAGTGACTCTTCTGTTTCTGTGTCGTCTCCCCCCCCCCCCCCCCCGGTCTCTCAGAGCCACGGCCACAGTCACTACTCCAGTGAGCGTCGCTGCTCGTCACCTGACAAGGAGCTGGAGGAGGGCGAGAAGGAGAAGCTGCAGCTGAACGGAGAAGCCAGCAGTCTGGCTGCGGGCAAAGTGGACGCCGGGGAGGGCGAGCTCATGCTCAGCCCGGCTCAGACGCCACAGGTAAGAACAGGGATGACGCGTGGATCAGGATCAGATAAAACACTTGAGGCACATAAAGCAACTGACAAAACGTAATCATTGTGTGATTATTAAAGACAAAATCCGGTGAATAGATTCATGATGTGTTTTTTTTTCATCCTGCTCTATCCACTTGTCGTCAGGACTCCCAGAGGCCAGAGAGCACGGGGAGATCTGGAGTCGGCCGTGGCTGCTATTGGCTGAAGGGGACGACCTACTCTGACATCGGCACGCTGGCCTGGATGATCACGCTCAGCGACGGTCTGCACAACTTCATCGACGGCTTGGCGATCGGAGCGTCCTTCACCTCGTCCGTCTTCCAGGGCATCAGCACGTCCGTGGCCATCCTGTGTGAGGAGTTCCCCCACGAGCTGGGTGAGTCAGGACAGGAGCGTCTACTGACTTTAAATATTCACAATCACATTATTCAAAAAATCCCTTTTTACATATTTGTCCCTTATCTTAGATGATTGTTCATCTTCTCTTATTTTTGTTGTGTCACCAGGAGACTTCGTGATCCTGCTGAACGCCGGCATGAGCATACAACAGGCTCTGTTCTTCAACTTCCTGTCGGCCTGCTGCTGTTACCTGGGCATGGGCTTCGGCATCCTGGCCGGCAACAGCTTCTCACCCAACTGGATCTTCGCCCTGGCTGGAGGAATGTTCCTCTACATCGCTCTGGCAGACATGGTCAGTGATTTTGGGAAAACAGGGATGATTTGCTTCTCTGGAGCCAGAACACACACACAGCAGGTTTCACAGGCTGCCTGCTGACTAGTAAAAGTGTGAAGCTAAAATAACGGTAAACGTTTGAACACCCTCTCTCTCTCTCTCTCTCTCTCTCTCTCTCTCTCTCTCTCTCTCTCTCTCTCTATCTCTCACTCTTCAGTTCCCGGAGATGAACGAGGTGAGTCGTGAGGAAGAGGACGCCGGCGGCAGCAGCTTCCTCCTCACCTTTGCCATCCAGAACGCCGGGCTGCTGACGGGCTTCTCCATCATGCTGCTCCTCACCATATACTCTGGACAGATACAGATGGGCTAGCACCAGACCAGCTCTGGCCCGGGGCAACATGAACTGGGGACGGGTGCTGGTTTGTGCCGGTGGAAACTGGCTCGGAGAGGAGGGAAGCCAAACCTTCTTTTCCTCTTTGTCCCCCCCCCCCCCCCCCCCCCCCCTTCTTAAGCTATAAGGACTCTAGAGTTCGGGGAGTTTGTTTGTGCGGCAGGTACGCACACTCCTCTGTAGTACATATTTGAGAAGCTGTTCACACATGCAGTATATCCCAGGCAGGCGGGGGGCGCTGCTCTCTCTGGAACATCAACTTGTTCAGCCTACAAAGACGACTGAACGTGCTGTACTGCAGAATAAGCTCTATTCATCAGCCAGTTTGGCTCCTGCTCTTGTTCTCTCAACCAGAGACTCATTAGATGTTGAGTGTTCAGGTCACTGATCCTCTGTGGCTGTAACGTTCCCTCAGGAGGTGAGAGAAGCTCAATCCGGTGACAGCAGCTGTATGACTGACATCTGGGTGTCTTCTAGACTCCACCCCCCCCCCCCGGGTTTCACTCCGCACCAAAAACCAATTATTACGGAACTGAAACTGAACATTTTAAATGTAAGTGTTGACATCAGACCGACTTCCAGCTGGACTTTGTCGTTTGTGTGTTGATGTTATATTTTCTTACACGTGAAAAAAAAAAAAACGATCGGTCTTTTGAAGAATCGAGGCGGACCATAGAGAACGATGAAGGGCTACTCAGAGACGTCTGGAGGGAACTCTTCATCCTCCCGACTCGTCTTCATCCTCGACAGGCAGATCAAACTCCTCCTGAAGCCTCGGCCATTTCCTGTAAAGTCCAGATTGTGATTCTAGTCCAGACACAACGACCCACTGTCCTCAGCAGCACTTCTCCATATTTAACCGTCTGTGCCCTTCATTCATATCACATGGAACAGTTACAGCTCTCTGCCATTCCTTGTATTTTTGTGATCTGGTCTTTGAACATCTCATAGACAACTTTTTCCCGAAGTATTTTTCTGTGCAGTCATAGTTTTAACATGATACTGTAACTGAATCACAAACACACACTTTGCCTCCTGGTCAGGTCTGTGCAATTCTCTTCATTAGTCATCCATAACAATAACAGAAAAATGAGATTATATACTTTCATTTAGTTACTGTACTTAACACTGCCTGGCCACAAGTATGGAGACATGTTTCAATCTTTGAAGAACCAATGAGATCAGTGGAAAACACTCGTTCAGGCTCTCGAGGCAAAACAGGCTGAAAACGATTTGTTATTAATCGTTACATTTTAAATTGATATTTTACTATTTTTATTGATCGGTTAGATTCTAAAATCACTTTTCTACTTATCGGCTATGACATTGAACTTGAAGAGTGTTTTGTGTTCTACTGGCTGCAGGTACAAATACCTGCAGCCAGTAGAACGGAGGTGGATGTGTGAATACCATGTTTACATGTCCACATACTTTTGGCCATGTAGTGTGATGTAGACCTGAGGGGATCCAGTGAACGTCAGAGATGAAATGTCTGATTCCTTCTCTGCAGCGTTCAGGGGACGTATAGCTGGTGTTTGTTTAAATGTGACTGGTTCAACTTCAACCAACTTTAACATCAGTTCTGTTAAATACACACATGAAGCAGCTGTTTAACCCACTGCAGCACCACAGTGTGTGTTGCAGTGTACACTACAAATTGAGTGGATCTCTGTAGAGATTCATCTACTGATATCTTACGGATCAGCTGCACAGATTCTTCACTGTTCAATATTCAAAATTCAAGCAGTCACCAGAAGCTTCAATGTGAGGAACGATTAGACCTGTAGAATATTATTTATTAGAAACAGAAACAGAAGAAGTGATGGATGTTATGTTTGTTTTGTCGCACTAACAAATTAAAGAGATTTCTGTTATTTCCGGTTGGAAAGGTCAAGCCATTTAAACAACTGTTACCATGTGGTACAGTATTACTGCTGTGTAATAACTAATGTATGGGAGGTTATTTATTATCGCTTGAGCCATAAAATTATTTATTTTATGCTTTAGAGCCGAGATGATGAAGTCATTTTAGGTTTACACCACCAGCCGGGAGCGTTGGTCATTTCTTTTGTTGTGATGTTTTTAGCTGAAGCCGGATTCGCTGCGTCACACAAACCTCAGTGTTCAGGTCACACACTGAACAACAAACAACACAACAAACAACCAGGAGCAACCAAACAACAAAAGTTTCCTGCTGTCAATCAACCAACAAGCTAACGATTATCTTTGTGAAGATTTTAACAGTTATAAAACAATTTATAAATCCTCTTTCCATTCTTGTAATCTTCTTCAAAGAAAGATACTGTACCTAATGATATTCATGTGAATCCTCATCAGCCGCCTGTGTGTCATGGGAGTCCTTTTTTATATAAACATCATTTTACAAGAAAACTTTGTGTCACGTGTCGTCATTGAATGTTTAATGTTAAACTGTGAGATGTGATTTAGGTTCAAACAGGTATTTATCATTATGTGCAATTTTCATTTAAAAGGTTTAAAAGGAGACATTTCTCTTAAGATGTTTTATTACGTTTTATGTTATATAAAGTATAATGATACTAACAGATGTCCACAAACATGAGCATTTGTTCTCCAAAACGGAGAAACAGTTGGACAATTTAGAAATACTCTTCAGACAAAATTCTGCATTTCTAACATTGTTAAATTAATATAACAATTACCAGACAGTGGTAGAAAGCAAGTACATTTAGTCAAGTACAACTCAAGTACTCCTTTTCTGTAGCTTAGGCTCAAACTGTACTTTTTCAAAGTGTCTTTATAAAATAAAATAATCCTTTACTTGTCGCACTACGGGGAATTTTGGTCCGCTTAAGTAGAGTAAAAAACTTTTACATTTTCTTGTTTAAACACATTTCCAAACTTCTGTGATTCTGTTGTAAAGCAAATGGAGCTGTTTTTATGCTAATCAAGCTGTGATAAAGTTATTACCGTCATTACTAACTCCTCGTTAGTATAGTGGATAGTATCCCCGCCTGTCACGCGGGAGACCGGGGTTCAATTCCCCGACGGGGAGGAAACACTTTTTGAGAGGCGGTGGTCTAGTGGCAGAAACTTGGCCTATGGGCAGAGAAGGTCTCTGGTTCGACTCCACGGAGAGAAAACAAAAGACGAACCTGGATTGATCTGTCCAAAAATCCAAGAGTCTCCCTATCCTGTCTAGTGCCCCTGAGCAAGGAACCTTACTCCCCCAACATCTGCTCCCCGGCCACCATACATGGTCGCCCACTGCTCTGTGTGTCCTGCACCAGATGGGTCAAAAGCAGAGGTTACATTTCCCTCCTTGCATGCGTGTGCCTGTGCATGTGTTGGGGACTAATAAAATGTATCTTAATCTTAATTATTATCTAAACAGTAAAGAATAGGTTAACACGTAAAGATACAATATAAACACAATAATGTGTAAAAATAAATAAAATGGTGTCTGTAATGCAAACAGAATAAAAACAGTATAAAAGCATTGCGTATATATGAAATTAAAATTGCATTTATGGAAAAATTATAATTTAAATAATAGTTAAATCAGTGGAAAACCTGAGAGACATGTACAAAATGGTAGATATAGGGAAATTTGACTTTTCTACAGAAGTGCAGATCTATAGTTTTGGCACTTAAATTATACGAGGTTAGTAATATCGTCATTTTAAATCATGGCTCGTGTTTTGTATTGTTATAAATAATTTGAATTACTTAAAACTAAATAAATTGTTTATTGTTAAGACAACAGAAACTTAAAGTCTGGATTTTGTATCTTTTATTATTTATAAAGTTATACAAGTTTAATAAACAGCTGACCACGCGGAGGGTGCTGCTCTGCCCTCTGGTGTCCACAGGAGGGCAGCAGAGACAGTCACGTGCACTTTTATTGCTTATTGCGTCACATCCTGCCAGCAACTCAGCTGGTTAGCTCAGCGTTAGCATCTGGAGAGTTCCCGGCGGTGTGTGACGCCATGGCCTGAAGGAGCCGGAGACAATCACAACAAGAGGTGAGGACATGTCCCCGCTTCGTCACTGTCCCGCTCCTCAGACACGAGGGACCCGGGGAGGGGGACAACGCCTCCGGGCGGGTGAAGTTAGCCGCTTTATGGCCACGTAAGCCGGGAGCCATTCATTAACGTGCTGTCACCCGGTGGAGCAGGTGGACTCGGCTGGAAACTCGGATTTAAAACAAGCCAATTAACCCAATTAACCCAGTTAACTACCCGTCTCCAGGCCTAACGAGCAGCAGGAGCTTAACTAGTCCTGACACGGCTAACCTGATTAGCTAACTAGCTGTATAGCTGCGGTTAGCTTCAGATGATCAAACCACTGCCGGTACCTGGGGGGGGGGGGGGGGGGGGGGGGGGAGCAGCTGTTTAAAAGGCCTCAAACATACATAAGATCATAAAGATTTATTAAAGTGAGTCTGCCCGGATTCAGACGCAGCTTCTCAGGTTGTATCAACGTGTGAGTCAAAGTGTTCTTCTTCATACTTAGACAATAATGAGGATGATGAGGTACAAGTATACAACTTTCCTCCAAGGAAATGACTGTAAAACGTCTTCTACTGCTGGTACCTGGTGGAGCAGCTCTTTAAAAGGCTGTAATATGAATCAGATCATAAAGTCTTGAGCTTTATTAAAGTGAGACTTCAAACTCAGAGACTCAGACTGGATTCAGATGCAGTTTCTCATGTGCCACGATGATAATGAGGTCAAGAGAAGTGGCTGTAAAACGTCTTAGAGTAATTTCCTTACTTGTGTTGTATAGAGTCAGATCGATGAGGTGATTGACAGAACTCTAATCAGCATCGATGTGAATCATCATCTTCTATTTAGTACATTTTCTGATAAAAGTCCGTGAGGATCCACGGCTCCTGATTCCACGGTGCAGTGACCTGCGTTATAACCAGGAACTGAAGCTCACTGTGGTTCTGACTGAAAATACTTTGCTGATACAGTTTAAAAACCATGTACCTCAAACTGAAATACCCGTTTTACAGATGTTTCATGTATTCAGAGTGTTGTCCAAATGATTTGACAGATAAAACCCAGAGAAGTGAAGTCATGGCCTGCGCCCGAGTTCCCCTGGACGAGCAGCAGGTGACCGAGCCCGGGCCGCTGGGCAGAGAGCGCTCGCTGCCTGCTCTGGTGAGTCCGCTCTCCTGGAGCTCCTGAGCTGATATCACAGTTCCCTCTGAACAACCAGTCAAACCTTCTTCTCCCTGCTCCTCATCAGCACCCGGAGAGGAAGGAGGAACGCTGCTTCGTGCCTTACAAGCCTCCGCCGGAGGACGGCTCCCCCGCTGTGGTGGAGGAGTTTCTGGAATATGCCAGATTCATCATCGAGGATCTGGAGTGGCTGCTCGCTCTGCCCCACGACAAGTTCTGGTGCCAGGTGAGAGGAACACAGGAGACTCGTTTTCTATTGATTTAATTCAGCCGGTTGGAATAATGGAAATTCCAGTGAGGAGTCAGGGACCAGGAGAAAAAGATGTGCATGAAAACATTAGGCAGCACAAAATAACACAAAGTAAATCAGTGAAGAAGAAGTAACAAATGTGAACACGTGTTGTTGATGCTGTTTCTGAGTAAATAATCCAAACCAATAAAATACAAAAGAAGAAAGAAGCACAAAGTATAAATGTAGTACAACTGAAGTACTAAATACATGTTCATCATAACAACTGTAGGATTACTTTCACTTTCTTTTTATATAATCTGTTCATAGAGAATAAGGAAAAACAGGCTTCAGACTCTGAATCTTCCACTGATGCTTCCCCCCCCCCCCAGCAATAATTATTATCCCATGTTTATGTCTCCCCCCCCCCCCTCCTTTCAGGTGGTGTTTGACGAGTCCCTGCAGTCGTGCTTGGACTCGTACCTGCATCACGCCCCCCGGAGCCTCGACCTCGCCGCCCTGCCCTCCTCCCCCGCGGTGGTCGAGATGCAGCGCTCCGTCCACAAGGTCGTGTTCTTGACCTTCCTGAGGATGGCAACGCATAAAGAGTCTAAGGTAGGATCAACACCTCCATGTGAACTTTTAAAGAAACTAAAAAGAGGGTTAATTGATCCTCGAGGGAGACATAGAACATCGTAGATCACAGACATTGAGGAGTGTCTGTATTTTAAAAGTGTAAAGTCTCGATACACGGTTTGACCTGCTGCCTTGTGTGTGTCTGTGTGTTGATTCGCTTCTTGTCCCTCAGGAGAGTTTCCTCACCCCGTCAGTGTTTGGAGAAATCATCTATGAAAACTTCCTCTTTGACATTCCCAAGATCCTGGATCTGTGTGTGCTCTTTGGAAAAGGCAACAGCCAGCTTCTGCACAAGATGATCGGTGAGCTGCGTTTCAAAGCTCCTTTCAAATCTCCAAAAGTTTTAGAGTCGTTACACCACGAGTTCAATATGAAATAGAATTCATATGAAAATAAATATTAAATTGATAGCAGAATTTTTAAATATTGAGGTGAGGTTTTTACTGTATCTTTAATGTCCTGTGTCTAATTTTGTTTGTTTTCATATTGTCAGACAACATCTTCACTCAGCAGCCGTCTTACTACAGTGACCTGGATGAGACCGTTCCCACTGTGCTACAGGTGAAATCACCTTTTAAACATTCAGCCTTACAAACAGACAGTTTAAAACTGGCTAAAATAATAATAATTCAATACACGTCCTACACAAAATAAAAAAAATCATAATTCCTCCGTGGATCAGGTGTTTGACTCGGTCCTGGAGAAGTGTGGTCTTCACTGTGAAGGCGCCACGGCCATGGAGCCGATGAAGCTGAACGCACACAAACAGGCCAACGCCATGACCATGAGCCCGCAGGTCAGACACACAGAACTGAATCCACTTGGTCGATTTGCTCTGTCGTCTTTATTCCAAACTGCAGCTTCACGTCCTGTGTTTGATGTTCATGCATGTTGTTCTTTTCTTCTCTGTCTTAGGATCTTGTAGACATAATTCTGTACCTGTGTGACTCCGCCACCACCATCCATGCCTTCCTGGACATCTACCCTGCTGCCTGCTCCATCTTCTACTCCAACGGCTTCCTCAGCAGGTAGAACATGGGGAGGACGACCAGCAGCGTCTCTGTTCAGAGTCTAATCTGAATGAAATCTGTTCATGACGTTTGTATTTCTCCTCTTGTCAGACTGACCTCGTTCTATGAGACCGTTGTGCCTGATCTGGAGAAAGCGGTGAAGAAGAGGAACTTTGACGATAAAGGGTGAGAATCTGCTTCAGAAAAGAGAAGAGACGTTTAAATCTAAACAACCACGTGGCTGACGATGGTAAATAAATCCCCGATCCCTCCTCCAGGCTGCAGGACGACTTGTGGAAGAGGTTGTCTCACTCCTGTCGCAAGATGGTGGAGATGGCTCACCTGCTGCTGCACCACACCTGCCTGCAACCCATCCTGGAGGGGTGAGTCCAAACCCTCAACATGTAGCTCAGCAGAGTTACCTCTACACGTGTTATACACTCATTAACTCTGCTGATGTTTGTGGTTTTGCAGGAGAGAAAACATGCAAACGTTTGCAGAGGATCTTCTTCAACATTTCACTTCTTTTTTACCTGAAAAAAGGTGAGAAGAGGAGTTGAGATCAGTGAGGACCGTGGCTTCTTCAGCAGTTATTGAGATGGCAGAGGGCTTTGTTAATTGTTCCCAATTCAATATAAGATAATAATATAACATATAATAATATCAAACTTAGTATATTATCCATTGAACATGTTTCTGAAGGATCACGTTTGTGTTTCAGGTTCTTGTCGGACTACGATGAGCAGTTTCCCATCTCAGACGACATCAGCCTCCTGCACCAGGCCGTCCCCGTCATGTATCCTCCTCCACAGAAACAACTTCACTGACACAAACACATTTCTATTGATAGTAACAGTCTCACAGTAAAGGTGCATGTTAACGACCTGCCCTGGGGTCTCTATTAAACACGTACATTTTCCTTAAGTGTTTTCCTCCAGCGATGAGACCAGGACGTCCTACCTGCTCCAGGGGGTGGAGAGCGCCTGGGAGAGCGTCGGGCGGCGGAAGCCACCGAGCCAGGTTCAGACTAAAGCCAATCAGGGAGCTGCTGCCGCCTCCTCAGCCGGGTTTCATCCTCAGAATCAGATCCGAGAGTCAGGGGGGGAGAGTGTGAGGGGAGCAGAGGCCCTGTTGGATCCTCCCCGAAGAGAAAACGTGAGTTCTGTGATCTTTACAGTTTCTTGTTTATGTATTAATGGCAGCTCGGGGTTCATCATCACTGATTATCAGCTGAGGAAATTAGAAAAGGATTCTCTCAGCCCAGCGTGACCTTCAGACGTCTATTGTTTAAACAAACATGTTTAATTTAAAGTCATTTATTCCACATTTCAGAATCTAAAACCTCAACATGTGTAACCTTGTGTTCAGGGTGCGGCGTGTCCGCTGAGCGAGGGCGAGCTGGAGTCTCTGCTGTCGTGCATCAGTGACCTGCTGCCTGACTTGGGCGAAGGCTTCCTGCTGGCGTGTCTGGAGGCGTACGACTACAACTCTGAGCTCGTGATCAACAACATCCTGGAGGATCGTTTGACTCCCAGTCTGGACCAACTGGACCGAGCTCTGTCGAGGTGACACCACACAACACACAAGCAGTGTGTAGTTATACTGATGTGTTCTTCTGTCACTGGACTCATCCTCTATTGTCTGATAACTTCTAAATATGAAGTCGGTTTTATTTTTCAGAGTTTGTGGTGATAAAAGGTAAATATGATGTGAAACGTTCATCTTGGATCATCGTATAATATTTTCTTCTGTTCGTCTGTTCAGGCCTGTGAAGGAGGAGGTTCCAAACGTTCTGAGCGACAGATCCAACGTGTTCGATGACGATGAGTTTGACGTCTTCCGCAGGGACCAGGTGGACATGTCCCGCGTCTGGAAGGGCAGGAGGTAAAGAGCAAACAGGACACGCCCACTAATCAAACACGTAACATCGTGGACCCGCAGAGCACGAGAACAATGAAAGAGTGAACCATCGATATCCTGGTGACAGAGGAGGATATCCAATTGTTGTATACAGATGTTATTTATCTTTCAACCTTGTGTCTCTGTAAAACTCTCTTCTGTCCTCTGCAGGAAAGGGGAGGACCCTCGAGAGATGCTGAACGACAAGCGGCACATCGATGAGCAGCGGGCTCGGTATCAAACCTACGAGACCGTGGTGGACGAGGTGGTCCTCGAACCCGGTGAAACCGCCGCCACCTACGGCCTCGACGACTACGACGACGAGTACGACGACACCTACGACATGAACCAGATCGGAGCCAACGACCTGGACAGAGACAGTGTCCTGAACCGAAGGTGAGACGGGAACCTGTCCACATCTGGATCCTCTCTTCCTCGGACGATAATCACAGAACCTTTCCACTTTGTGTTTCCCTGCAGACCGTTCACGATCCCACAGATTCTGAGAAAAGCAAACAAACAAGAGGAAGAGGAGGAGGGTGAAGACGAAGAGGAGAGGGAGCCTTTACAGGTGCAGAAATCAATGTCTTTTATAAATGTGACATATTTGGAGATTTATTTGTTTTTCAAACAGAATCTGACAAGTTTCAGGAAGTTTTTAATATTTGAATGAAGAGTTTTGTCTACAGACGCGTGAGCTTCCTGTTTGTTGATGTTCTCCATCGTGACTCCTCTTCTTCTTTTCATTTCAGCACAACGTGAACAGGGACCAGTTTGTTCAGGACCCGGCTCTGCTGAGGGAGAGAGCTGAAGCCCAGAGAGCAGCGATGCACCAAAGACGAGGGTAAAGATCTCACCTCCTCTGTGGATTCTGTTCTTTCTTTAAATGTCCGTTTCAAACGTTCTCCTCTGGAAATTTACATATTTACACATCTCACATGCTTTTCCTTCCAATTCTTTAAGTTAGGGATCTAGGGTTAGAAAGTATTGTAGTGATCGTAAAGCCCTCTGCAGCAAATCTATGATTTTTGAATCATAAATAAAACTAATTGGAAATTGACAGAAGAATAATCAGTTGAGTTGTTATCAGATGAAGATGAAAACACAACATCCTTGTCCCTTCGCCCGTCTCTTCCAGTTTCCGACCGGAGCGAACCAGCAACGTGGTCGGCCAGCCCAAAGGCCAAGGACAGAGCACGGACACACTCCTGGACCGACGCAAGAAGGAGGCCAACAAGACCCGCGTGGGCAACCACAACCGACGCAGCATGGCCGACCGCAAGAGGAACAAGGGCATGATCCCGTCCTGACGCGGTGACGGCTGCTGCTCCGCCCGACCGGACGGATGGTGGAGGAAAGGTGGGACGGAGACTCTCGGTCCTGAAGTGAAGCGAGAGAAGCTGCTGAAGGTTTTTCAGTCGCTGGAGACAAAGTGTAATTATTTGACTTTCTGAGCAGCTCGTCATCTGCTTTTCTTTCTCTAGCTCGTCAATAACCAAAGTTCTGAGGACAAAGAATGAGATCTTTATTTTTGCCAAGTAACAAATCAGTTTATTGTTAAGATCCATCGTGATTGAGAGAAGTTTCTTTGACATCATCCTCATGAAGACGACATAGGAAAGTAACAAAGGACGAGACATTCAGGGTTTCACAGAGACTAAAGTTGTGTCTGTAGCTGGAAGAACAATCACTGACCTGGTGATTATGGTCTGGACATCGAGTGTCCCTGCACACCAGCCTTCACCCAACCACACGTCTCTCAGAGCGCCTGGTGACGATGCTGCTGTGTTTGTGTTTGGAAGCACGCGCTGCTCAGTGGCGCCCCCTGGCACGCCGCCATGCACAGACTATTTTCTACCACGAGAACGGATCTATCAGTTTGCATTTTCTAACAAAGAAAGCACATGTTATTTGCTTTTTGTCGTTAACGTTGCAAAAATAACAAAAATAAATACGATAATACTATGTTTTCAACATCTGCGGACTTTGACTCGTCTTTCATGAGGAGCAGAAACATTCAGGTTGTTGCTTTTAGAAGAAGAACATGAAGGGGACGATTCAGAGTTTGGCCTGAAATGATCATCAGTGATTTATCTTCTTCCTTCAATCACCTTTGGCAAATAAACGATTTGTGTTGAGCTGCAAAATTGTGAATAAATAGTTTCCATAAATCGTCCAATAGTTCAACATTTGCTTGTTTCATTTGTAAATGGAAAATAAAATCTGAATTCAGGCTTTTCTTTACACAACCGCCCCTGCACAGTACCACGGAGTGTTAGTTAAACTGGTGTAGAACAGATGTTGTGTTTATAGTTCAAATTAGAGCCCAACAAATATTAATATGTTCGGGGCTGATGCCGATATCAAGGATGAAAAGTAAATATAAATAATTTTAAAATAATTGGCAATGATTTATAAGATGTTATCAAACACAAAGAACTGTAACTGAGGCTTAATACTAAGACTTAAATAAATATAAATATAAAGAAAACTAAAATGCTACCAAAAATATGGAACTAAACAAATTCACATTTCAACAACAAGTTTCATGTCAGTAAACCAACACTGACGTGTCTGTAACAGGTTCATATTTGTCGGGTTCTGGTCGAGATGAAGTTTTACATAAACATAATACAAAGAGGTTGAAGAAGCATCGGAGTCAAACTACGTCTTCTACGTCTCCACCAGCGTGTGACGCAGCTGAACGAGCTGCTGGAGCAAACATCAGGATTCCAACAGGTCAGGAGGTGTGTCTGTGCAATAAGGCAAATCACAGACGAGTGCAAACACTTTCTCACGTCTGACTACAGATCCGCTACCACTCATATCTAACAGGAATAGGTTCAGACACTAGAGGGCGACAGTTACTCTTAAAATGCTTTAGTCCACTTGATTAAGTTGAGTAAGTTGGTCATTGACGTCATTTGGAAATAAATCATATGTCGACTTGTGACGAGTAAACGTTCAGGAATAAACGGACTGAATGTTTTGTGTCTCAGACGAAGTTTTGTGTTTGTGTCAAACTAATGTTTCCACAGTCGTACAGTAACATGATCCCAGGGAGAAGAACTGTTCATTCACAACAGTACTTCTACAGTAGGGCTGGGCTGTGTGACTTCAAATCAATATCACGATTACTACACACTTTCCTTCTTCCCCCCATTTCCAGTTAATAGCCCAGGCCCTATTCTACAGTACTTCATAGTATTGTGTTAATACTTCCATTGTTAGTCTGTGACCCGCTGCTTCACAGTCCCACCAGCCAGGCAGCTGCCATAAAGATTTGCTCCCACAATTCATTGCTGGAAGGAGGAAGCGGCGAGGTCAGTAAAAATAAAAAACAGCTACAGGTGAGTCATCGGGGACGTGGGGTCGATTCCCTGCTGCTGTGGCGATGCTGGTGGAGGTGAGGCCACCGTTAACTGTCTTTGCAGACGCTGCCTAGGAAGACAGGAGACACACAGATTTAGAGAAACACGTGGAAGTGGAACTGACTTTAATATTTATTTATTTAACTGTAAATGATTTGAAGATGTCAGCACTCGATATGAAACCTGTGTTTCAGCCAGAGAGGACACGACGGCCGAGTTGTGTGACTGTGTGCGGTGTTGTGAACTCACTGAGGATGCTGCGTTTGCACAGAGGACACGTGTGTTGCAGCAGCAGCCAGGGATCCACACACTCTCTGTGGTACTCGTGGGAACACGGCAACACACGCAGACACTGAGGGGACGACAACACAACATGATCAGCACACTTCATGGATCACAAGGTCCTGCAGCAGGTTACACACGCTTCATTCTCTGGGTGTTACGATGAAGAGGAAATGTTCTGATCTACTATCTAAAGTTGTGTGATTAATGTCATTTCTACCTGGTTGTTGTTGAACGGCTCCAGACACACGGCGCAGTTGTCCGTCTCCAGCGGCTGCGAAGGGTCACACCAGGGTTTGGGCTGACGGTACGTTTTGGTCTTCAGAGACGACATCCTCTTCAGAACGTCCTGTTTGGGAAACAGCTGAGGAACAGGAGCCGAGCGTCACATTAACTCATCATCCAGAGGGATGGTTTTATCACATCAATACAAATCACAGGCTGCACCTCACAGGACTGAGAGATAAGAATCCTCAGAAACTCAGGGTTTCTAGGGTCTTAGAGGTTTGAAAGAAGTCAAGGCAGCTATGTCTTTCTATCTCCATGAGAGACGAGCTGTTACCTCCAGGTCGTCGTTGAGCTGGGGGTCCTGGTATTGCCACCGGGCATGAACGATGACTCCGGTGCTGAGGATCAGCGCCACCAGGAGGACAGTGTCCCACAGCTGCTGCAGGTACTTCTACAGACACGGAGCGAGGGAAGAGTCTTTTAACTTCTGCTTCTGTCTCTATATTTAACTTCATTGATATTATCATGATAACGGCTTTAACATGTCACTTTATCTTTGATATTAGATTTCTCTTGTGTCACTTCAATAAAATAAAGCTAGTTTTGTGTTCATTCTGCTCCCCCCCACCTGGACCTGAGAGTTGGTCTCTCCCGTGCAGATGACCCCCTGCCACTCCCCGTAGCGCCCGCCTCTCGACCGACCGCAGCTGGACCACAGCGTGAGCGTGGCGCCCTGCCCGAACACACAGCAGCACGTGCTCACTGTCAGCTCAGCCTGTCATCTGTTCACTCACCACTGGAGGGTGCTAACAACTGAAAAACACACAGTCAGCTGATTGTGACGAGCTCACCAGGTTGTCCTGCAGGATCGACTTGTACGTGATTTTTGCCGTCGCCTGAAGGCCCCTGGGAGAACACAGACATTCAGGTTCAGGAAAGATCGTCCAGCGCAGGAGATGAAACGATAAATGAATTGTTCTTGATGACGAGAGGAAGACTTAAAGATGAACTGAGTTTCCAGGAACAGCATGAGAGTGGTGACGATGTTTCACCTGAGCAGAGCTCCGATCAGCTTAGTGACATTTTCAGACGTCTGGATCACGATGATGGGCTTCGACAGAACCTGAGAAAGATCCATCTGAAACATGGAGAGGCAGAATTCAGTTCATAAACATGAGCTGAACCAACAGCACACGTTTCCACACCTCGATTTTCTGTCCTTAAACAATATCTAATGATTACAACTGAAAATATTCAAAATCTTATATTTTTATCACTTGGTTGACAAAATATATCACTGTCAGAAAAACTAATTCTACAATATCAGACCCCAAAAATATATATTGGCCAGTCTCTCCTTTAATATTTAATAAACATGTGTTACATGTAATGACGTGAACCTGCACTGCTAATAACACTGCACACACAGCACACACACACAGAGTAACACAACTTGTGCGGTGGGTCTACCTCACTGACGGTGTTCTGGTTCAGAGCCAGAATGATCAGCGCTGAAGCTCCGAGGACCAACGCTCGCTTCATCTTGGACAGAGACGAGACAATCTTACATTTCATTCAACTGGAGCTCAGAACTTAACAACCCAGAGTACAACCACACTCACTTTATTCACCATCCCATCAGCGAAGGACTCCTGGTTCCCAGTGGAGGCTTTGCTGTCGTCCATCTCCACGGGCACCACCCCGATCCACGGCTCCTGCTCGCTAACGTCTTCCTCCGGTTTCCCCCCGCTCAGCTGCGCCTCCTCATCTTGAACCTGAGGAGAAAAAGAGTAGAAATCCTTTTAAAGCTTGAAGGTGCCGAGTAGAGACAGAGGAAGATGCTGCCTTGCTCAGGGACTGTTTACAGCGACTGTTCAAGGAGGCGAGAGTTGTTCATAGAAAGCTGCAAAATATTTATTTCACTATTAATTTGACAATCATTCAATCAGTCATTTGATCTTTAAAACAAAGTTAAATGCCCACAACTATTTCCCAGAGCACAAGTTCTTCTTTGTCTTGTTTCTAAATCCAAACCAGGTTTTATTGCCGAGCAGGTTTACACACAGATGGAATATTTTCTATGGTGTATTTGGACAAGTGCAAATATTAAAATCACTCTAATCGCCAGGGGGAGGGATTGTGCAAAATACAGTTAATCTGTTATACAGGAAGTTAATTATAAACCCAAATTAGTCACTTTAATAAAGTTAAACAGGACATAAGCAATATTGAAATACAAAACATGAATGACAATAATAATAATAAAGTGTCATTCAGAAAGTTGTATTTATACTTATATTTCACACATTTATTAAAATGAATGTGTAATATATAATGTAGAATTTGCGTCATTATAAACCAATTGTCATTAAACAACCAGCCACTCACCAGGAGCAGCTCCGCGTCCAGCTCCTCCCGTGGCTCGGAGCTCCTGCTGCCGCCGCTCGGCTCCACCACCTCCCCCTGGAGCAGCGCGCTGACCCCGGGCCGCTGCTCCAGGAAAACCTCCACCTGGGCGAGCAGCTCCGCCGCCAGCAGCTGCCCGAGCAGCGGCAGCGTCACCAAGAGGCAGCAGCAGCAGCGGCGGCGGAGGGAAGGAGCCATGGTCCGAGGAGACACGGAGGAGACACGGAGGAAAGGTCAATAAACACAGAAACCCAACGTGTCAGTCATTGTTGTTATTGAGCGGAAGCTGGTGACGTTTATCTTCTTCCTATGAGAATGTAAACAAGCCCAGGCGACTTCCGGGTCCCACCGGAAATGAGGGGTGTTATGTATATCAACGAAAATAATGAGATAATGTTATCGATTATTTAATATTATATTGTATAATCACAAAGTAACTAAGAATACTTGTGTTTTTATTTCATTAAAATAACAATTTTACATCTACACACGGATTTGTCTTTAAATTACATCAACTGTGCTCTTCGGAGTCCGCCATGTTGTTACGTCATTGTTACTACGGTTGCTCAGAAGGGACAAACCAGTCTCTGGCTTTTCAAGCGAAGGGTCTACACCGCTAGATGGCGCTAAAGTTGTATTTACAATCAATAAAACAAAACAAAGACTTTACTCTTTTATAGAAATTCAAGCAGATGTTTTGTTGTGGGAAAAAACAGTGGCACATCCTTTCAATATTACTAATTTAAATATGACCTGTCAGGAATCAACAGAAATAATAATAATAATCAAAGTATTGGAATTAAATGTGTCAGTAGAACTAATTGAATAACAGCCAATCAAGGTGCTCGAATAAATGAGATGATTGTTCATTAAGTGTTGTGGAGTGTGTTTAAATCTTCCTTTTGTGTTTGTACCTACGAAGATGCTACACAAGCTAACAGCCACTCTTTACTACATTATCACATGACCTGTACCTGCCATGTATGAAAAGGGCCACTATATAATTATGATCTGATGCTGTATAATTAGCTGATAGTAAATGCTAACGCTAGCAGTTACCCATCTTGTTTAAAAATGAGATGTCATGTTTTCATAAAGTCTTATGACAACATCTACGAGAAGGGGGCGGGGCTCCTTCTCCTCTGTGTTCGTGGTTTTTCGCGCAGAGTGATCGGTCCTGTCATTCCTTCTATCTTCGGCCAAGTCAGATGGTTGGAGAGAGAGAGAGAGAGAGGAATAGGGAGAGGGAAAGAGAGAGAGAGAGAGAGAGAGGAATAGAGGGGAATAGAGAGAGAGAGAGAGAGAGAGAGAGAGAGAGAGAGAGGGAGAGAGAGAGAGAGAGAGAGAGGGGAATAGAGAGGAATAGAGAGAGAGAGAGAGAGAGAGAGAGAGAGAGAGAGAGAGAGCGTCAGGGGCAGGCTGCTGGTTACATGTGTTGTTCCACCTGCAGTCAGCGGTCAGCCGGACGACACGACACCGAGGACGAGCGCAGCATCCCGGGCTGAAGCGGCGGTAGGAGACGGTGAAGCGGAGGAAACGAGCTGCGGCCGTGAATCTGATTTCAGATCCGCTCCGTCACATCCTCTGGTTCCAGACATGAGCGGAAGAGTTGGAGACCTGAGTCCGAAACAGACTGAAGCGCTACAGCAGGTGAGCGTCTCATCTTCATCATCATCATCATTATCATCTTCATCATCATCATCATAATATGCACATTGTTAATAATTTGTTAGACATCATATTCTGCAGTTTTCAGTGTGAGTCTTACTGTTTACACTGTCACATTATTTGACTTGTACAATAACTATAAAGCACAATATCCTCTTATCACTTTACCATCATAACATCCAATCAGGCTTTATGATATAAGCTGATTCTTTCCTGATGGTTAATAAAGTTCCATCTTTCATTTTTCTTAACCTCATAAATATAAGTGTGTTTAGTGAGGGATTTCATATTAATATTAATAACAAACTTTATCTACAGCACATTTCAAAACAAAGTCAAAAGATGCTTTACTTGTTAAAACTGAAAATTGAGGCGAAGGGAAAGAAAGCAAACCACAATAAACAATTTGATTTAAAATGATTTATATTCAATTTGAAGATCACGCAGCAATATTGTATAGAAATAAAAAGTGCTACAGATGACAAAAAAGAGTGAAAACACAATCAGATAAAATATGAGAACATGAATGAAGCTGTCGGTGAGATCAGAAGAGAAATTCAAACCAGTGAACAGACCAGTGAAGAGAAGATTAAATATGTAAACAAATTAAATCAATGGTCGACATCAGCATCTTGTCATCATTAAACTCGTCAGACTCAAGTCACTCATCTGTACAAAGAGAAATGACTCATTATATTTATACCTCAGTGGCTAATAATCGATTATTAGGACTTTCTGTCATATTCAACCGTTTCTTCATCTTCTTTATTCATATTCATGTTGTCATGTGTGGTTAGAGGTAAGTTCACTGTGAGTTTGAAACCTAAAGTCAGTCGGACTTAAGGGGAAGTTTGTATATTTAGATAAAATGAATCACACCACAAATATATGGACACAGAAAAATGTGTTATTGACGTCCCCAGAGTAGTACACTTGATTTGAGGAAATCTTAATGCTGAGTCATGCATTGTGTTCTCTCCAGATGTGAGTGTGTGTATATAAACAAATGCTTTCAAAGTTTCAACTCCTCTGGGATGAATTTAAAGTGTTTTCCTCACGAATGTTCTCGTTCTGGGAGCAAATCCCTGAAGCCAGTTTCCAACATCTAGTGAAAACCAGAAAGCAACAGCAGCCAGATTTATTCCTCATATTATTTTTTTTAAAGCAAATCTCTCTAGTTTTCTTTGTGTTCCTTTGTTGAGAGTGTTGATGAGACAGAACATGTGAATGTCCTCATATTTCTGGCCACATTTCATTGTTTATACTTCATATGTGACGCTCCCTCGTTTTTTTAACCAAGCAAAATAAAAGCTGAACATCGTCCTGAGTGTGTAAAATAATTCATCACAAGTTTTTGCAGCATTAGTGAAAACAAAAGTGAAAACATGAAGGACTTATTTAGATTATATTCTGCCTTATCGTCCGAGACACAGTCAATATTTGGTTGAAGATAAAAATCCCTACTTCCTCTTCTTCTGCAGTTTCGAGAGAGGGTACAGGACATTCTTCCACAACTTCCCGCACAGCATGACCACTTCCTGTTGCGCTGGCTCAGAGGTGAGTTCACTAACGACACCTGCTCCTGGTCCATCCTTTTTTTATTTCTTATTTCATTGGTATAAGAAGTGAAACCTTGGGTTGAGGAGATCTGTGGTTTCATCTCACCGCTTCTCTACATCTCCTGTCACATCTAATTTCTTTATATTTTCAAATTTAAATAACAATCCATCAATCTAGCTTGAAGTTTGCCTGATCTGATCATTCTCATAATCTTCTGTTGTCATCGGGCTCAGGAGGAAGAGAACAGCCCCCCCCCCCCCCCCCCAGTCAATGTTCATTTCTCTTTTCCCAATCGTTAGTTTGTGTTAATGGTGTAAATCTGCTGCCGTCATCGTGCGGGAAGCTGCAGCTGATCACGTGAGGCGACGTGAAGCAACGCATGTCAACACTGAGGTGGAGAAACTCACGTGGTCTGAAAAAAAAAAACAGAATCTGCTCTGACACCAGATGTTCCAGCAGCTCCACCAGGAGCCAGCGTCTCTTCTTCTTGTGACGTGAGGTGGAGGTGGACGACTCATCAGGCTGATCCCACTATAATCCCATTAAACGTTGACTACGATGAGCCACAGCTCGTCCACTGGGAGACACAGAGACACAGAGACACACTGAGACACTGAGACACTGAGCCGCTGTGTGTCTGTCTGAACAGGCCGCTCATTGATTTGAACAGAATCACCCGAGGGCCGATCCCAGTGAGAACTGATGACCTCATAATAATCAGGATCACACACACACACACACAAACACATCAGGTCTAACGCCATGTTGTTGTGTAACAGAAATGCATTATTCACTTCGATTGTGGTGACGTTGTGTGTTGCCGCACTGCATTGTGGTTCATTCGGCCAATCACATCGCGTTGAAACAAATACTGACACGCAGGCACGAGCCAATGAGAGCCCATAACAGAAAAGACACTTCCTGTCTGATATCAGATGTGAGAATGAGGCCGGACACACACACACACACACACACACACACACACACAGTATATTCTTTATTACCAAGTATTTAATATTGTTATTAACTGTATTTATCCAGAGGTTTTCCAGTGTTATCGACCACTCAAGTTACGTTCACCCATTCATACACTGTCTGTAGTCAGTGAAGCCGGGGATCGAACCACCGGCCTTGTTGATACCAGTCAACCCTCTTGATCTCCCAAAACATCAATCTGAACTCTCTCATTGGAGCCCCTGATGAACATGATTACATCTTTCAAATCTGCAGCCTGACACTTCTTCCTGAGCCACAGCAGCACCTGTACGCCGGTCACTGCCGGTCACTCCTCAGCTGGAGGAAGTAGTGTGTGTGTGTCTGTGGTTGTGTCTGTGAGCTGCAGAGCTAATCCCCGGACACGGTGCAGTATAAGAAGTGTGTACACTGTGTTCCCCATCAGTCACACTGTGGTTTTAATAATGTCAGAGAAGAGGGGAGCATTATTCTCAGAGGCTTTAAATTGACTTTCCAGCGTTTAGAAGAGATTCTCGAGTGTCGCGGTTCCTGCTGAGGAACTCTTAAAGAACTCTTGTGTAATTGTCGGCGGCTAATCTTTCTCACATGATGGTGATTTAGTAATCGACTTGTTTTTCTCTAGTTCTGTGGGTTGTTGAAGGTTTTATGAAACATTTTTGTCAGAACTCGGCAAACGTTGTAGTTGTTGGAACATGGAAGTTCAAACTAAAACCGGATCTGATGATGTTTGGTTTCTGCACCTTTTAAAATGTGTCACGATAACAGTCTGCACCAGACGGGTCTTATCTCCTCGGCCTAGAAGCTTTGTGTGTTTGTCTGTTTGTCCGCACAATTAAAAAATTAAAAACTACCCAATGGATTTACAAGAAACTGGTGGAAGGAAGAGAAATGAGAAGTCGGATCAGAGGGATAATTCTAATTTCACTTTCTTTAACATTTGGAGGTCCTTTTTAAAAGTTTGTGTTGATTTCTCAGATTCTTGGATCCATATATATGTATATTAAGAGAGAGGTCTGATATATGAGTGTGTGATATGGTGCAGATTTAAATGTGATTTCATAGAGACAGTTGGGCCTTAACACTCTCATATCCACGTCCATCTGTTCCTGTGAACTCTAAGAACAGTTTGAAGAGGCTCTGTTATCACACAGGACACGTCTTTATCTTCCCCTTGCTTATCATTTTAGATATGGTTGTGTTTTAATTTTATCTCCTCACAGATGGTTTCGTAACTTGGAATGAGACAGTCAGTAATTTTCAAATCGTACATTTCATCATATCAAGCCAGTGAGATACAGTGTTCTCCTGTAAAGTCTCAGAGAAGAAGAACCAGTGAACATATTTAAATATAACTAGAACCTCTGTCAATGTGTTGAACTCTATTCTTTATGTTTATACATTTTATTCTCATTTTCTGCCTCTCGACTGGTTTGGGTGAGCGGAAGGAAAATGTGGAACAGAGAGAGGACAGTGAAGAAGACCAGAAAATAAAACCATTATTACGAATGTACAATAACCAGGTTTTAAATGATGAAGCTGTATATGTATAGAGAATATTTAGAAAATAGCCCAGTAACTGTAGAGTCTTGTCCCCTCTCTGTTTTCTGGTTAAAGAACTTTTCTCATCACTTGGATCTCTGCTCTTCTCTGTTTCAGCCAGAAACTTCAACCTGCAGAAGTCAGAGGCCATGTTGAGAAAGGTAACGGACTTGGATCCTCCTTCTTCCACTTTAGAACAGGGTCATATAGAAGTGATGATGGAGGTAGAACCTCGACGCCCTCCACCTCACTGACTTCTCTGAGGAGGGTGAAAGTTCAGCCTCCTGCAGCAGCACAGGCTGTTCAGTCCGTCAGCACAGGAGTGGCAGCAGATTTCTCCTCTGGGGAAACTGAGTCATCGCTGCAGCCGGACGGATCAGATAAACACGATAAGGTTTACAGCCTCCAGACATAAAGCTGCAGGAACAGATTAGTAACCACCGGGGGGGGGGGTTATCAATTGTTTACGTGTTTGCAAAAGCAGCTTCTTCTTCTTCTTCTTCTTCTTCTTCTTCTTCTTCTTCTTCTTCTTCTTCTTCAGAAAACAAATAGACAAATCAGATTGCTGTTTGTTCAGGTTGTTCTTGGAATACATCCGACTGATTCACAATCTGTGTGAACTACTTCTACGCCGCCGCTGCAGGCGTCACTGACATTTTACAAATCAGAACAGACAGTTTGAATCTTTTCATGTCTGAGTGTGTGTCTGTGAACATGTGCTTGCATGCATGTGTGTACCGTTGTGTGTGTGTGTGTGTGTGTGTGTGTGGCTCTGTTTGTGTGTGTGTGCACAGCGACACTCGACTGATCCCTGTCCTGCTGATGGAGCAGGTTTCGAATCATCTACTCTCTAAAACCTCCTAAGCCACTTAATTCACTCCACTGTGCTCGGATCAGAGTCTGTCAGTCTTCTAACTGAACGTCCATCTTGTCTTCCAGCATGTGGAGTTCAGGAGAAACATGAAGGTGGACCTGATAATCACTGAGTGGCGTCCACCAGAGGTAACAACACACGAAGCACACGTGCACAGCTGCTGATTGAAGGTTCTGTCTGCTGAGGGAACATTTAACTGATGGTGGAAACGTCTGCCGTGTGCAGGTGATAGAGAAGTACCTGTCGGGGGGGATGTGTGGTCACGACCGCGAGGGAAGCCCCATCTGGTACGACGTGATCGGCCCGGTGGATCCCAAGGGCCTCTTCCTGTCCGCCTCCAAACAGGACTTCATCAAGTCCAAGATCAGAGACTGTGAGATGCTGCAGCAGGAGTGTAGCCTCCAGTCAGAGAGGGTGAGAGACGGGAGCCTTTCAGGGGACTTGGGGGGGCCGCAGGCCAAAGGGACCTGGGGGGGTCGGGGGGGCCACGGTGTCCTACAGTCTCTTTTCATAGAAAATTTAAGATGCTTTTCACAAAACTGGAGTTGCTGTGGATCAGCTGTTCTCGAGGGGCCCCCTCTCAGTTCAGGGCCCCAGGAAATGTTTATCAACTTAAGTTTAGTACTTTTTGTCGATAATTATCCTTTGGACGGAATTAGCCTAAAATATTATGTTGAATATGAAAGAAGAGAAAGTTATTTTAAACTTTGTCACTTTAGCACGAAGGTGTTTAAACGCTTAACAGACGACTTCAAGTCATTATATTAATTTGTCATTGTTTTAATAATGCAGTTTATAAACTAAATTTAACAATACCATTTTGGCCAAATAACCTTTTATTAATAATCATTTCTGCCCTTTTGTTTTAATGTGTTTTATTAGGAATCATATGAATTATCACTTTTAGCTTTTTCTTACTTGATGAAATCGAATTGTACAATTTTCTTTCAAGCGTGACCACAAACCTGCTTTAAAAAACTTCCAACTTTTTTATGTAATATTATATTTGTGTTTATCTCTCACCCTCCTCATCCAGCTGGGGAGGAACGTGGAGGCGATCACGATGATCTATGACGTTGAAGGTCTCGGTCTGAAACATATATGGAAGCCTGCTATAGAAACATATGGAGAGGTACACACACACACACACACACACACACACACACACACACACACTTGATGAGAATATTTCCTCTGGATCTTGAAACCTTCTCTCCATCACCAGATCCTCCAGATGTTTGAGAACAACTACCCAGAGGGTTTGAAGAGGCTGTTTGTCATTAAAGGTGAATTCCTCCAAAAGAACTAATGATGATAACAAATGATTTTAGGTTGTTGTTGGTTTATGTTTTTTAATTTATTCTTTTGTCAATCAGCCCCCAAACTCTTCCCCGTGGCCTTCAACCTCATCAAGCACTTCCTGAGCGAGAACACGAGACACAAGATCAATATCCTGGGAGGTGAGTCGCCCTCGTGTGATCGCGTCAGATTCCAAAGAACCTTTTCATCCAGATGGATTTTAACGTGAGGGGCTGTTTCCCCGGATCTGACAGCGAACTGGCAGGAGGTTCTACTGAAGCACATCGACGCAGAGGAGCTGCCGATGATCTACGGCGGCAAACTGACGGATCCCGATGGAGATCCTCGCTGTCGCACCAGGGTGAGTCCGCCGCCCGGCGTCCTGCAGCTGTGTAGAGCAGAGGGCTGGCAGGGCGGAGGAGCGAGTAGGTGCATGTAGAGGGAAATTACACTGTTTCCAAAGGGAGACGCCCACAGTGCAGGAATTCACTACTTAAACTATAATTAAAATTTATCCAAAGGTTTGTTTGTCAGAGTGATGCTGCTCAGCAGATTAAACCAAACTTCACTATAGGTCTGCTCAAATCAACTTCATCATAAAAACAAGGGTCAGTTCCTGCTCTGCATTCATTTATTTTATTATGCAGAAAACTGTTCTATTTTAATATTTTTGGTTTTCTTGCCAGAATAAAGTGACACAAAAGTAAATAGCTTTGAATGAGGTAACTTTCCTCTGAGTCCTGCACAGGAATCACGTCTGTTCTGAACCTCAGCCCTCCTCCCACAGCTGGAATAGTCCCTGCACATTATTCTGGACTAGCTTTAGATTCCTCGTCTCTTTTCCCTCCTGCTCTGTAGTTTTATTTCGCCGGTTTCCTTCCTGTGTGTAGTTTGTCAGCTGCAGCTTCATTTTATATGTTTACTGCTGAAGTGTGGTGAGTTTACGTTTGGAAGATTTGACTGGCAAACTATGTTCTCATCCCACCAGTTCTTCCAGGCAGCGGAGAAAACATTTGCATAAACAGGACAGTAGAGTCTGATCGAGGCTGAAACACGTCAGATCAAAGTCAGTGGACGAGGACTTTTCTATAAGACTGGATCATAGACAGTTCATTTCTGAAAGCTGCAAATTATCACACTGCTGCTTCGCTGTGTAGAAACATCAGAGCTTCAGTGTAGTGCTGAGCAACTAGTGTAGAAAACATCAGCTTGAGGCTTCATCCACTCGTCAAACGTTTTCATTTGAAAACACATCGACTCGGACACGTCCACACGACTCCGGAGATCTAGAGACACTCAAATGAAGAAGTCTGTAAACGCTGGACGAGCAGTTCTGTCTTTTCTGTCCCGACTTCGATGAAAACTTAGACTTCAAACTCAAACTGCTCGTGTGGACAGAGATGGGTTATCAAATGAAAGAGTACGGACGCAGCCTCATAGTAGAAAAAGACTCTAGATGAGAAAACTGACGTGTGTTTGTCACTGTTTCTGTAGATAAGTAATTGGGTCCAGGACAGATGAGGAACACAAGGAAGAGAAATTCATTTCCAGCCGCGTTCAGGAGACGAGAAATTAAGACACAAAAGAGTGTTTTCAGTTTTCCACCTTTTCTGTTTGTTGTTTACCTGATTTTTTAGTTAGCTAGTTGTGTCATTGAAGTTATCCTGTGTTGTGTTTTATTTTAAATCAAATCCTATCACAGAGGAGACTGAGACCAATCTCAGGGCTGTGCACAGACATTTTAGGAGGGCAGGGGCTCAAGTGAGAAAAAGGGCACTTATAGTTACTAACCAAAAGTTAAATATAGAATCAGATCTCTGAATAGCTTAACTATTTATTGTAATACCCACAAACTCACACAGCTGTTAAATACTCAACAGTAGTAGAATGAAAAGTTATTAGACGAGGAGCCTACAGTCAGAATTAGACAGTTTAATTATATAATTTAGAGATTTGGGTCTATTTGCTTCATGTTGCCTTTTCTTTCACTCTAATAGAAAGATTTGTTTCACTCTGTCTGTTTATTGTAAGACACAAGTTATCTATATATATGTTTATCTTTAGGCTAATCAGCTATAAACTGGAGGCCCTGGTAGTGTAGTCCTTTGTTTAAGACCACTCAGCTCCACACAAGACAAGTAAAACCAGTACAACTGGAACATGAGCTGGGAGGTGCTGCCTGTCTGACGTACTTGTGGTGACTGCACCTTCTCTAGTCTCACGGTTCCATTAGGACCGACTCTGCTGCTCTGACGGTTTCTAATTATCACACTGAAAGAAAATGAGCTTTATAAAAAACGGCTGAATGTTCCTGAATGAACGGGGCGTCGCTTCTTCTTATTCTGCAACAATGAAGTTAATATTCACATAAACCCAGATAATCTGACTGTGTGAGTCACGTCTCGTGTTGTGTAGCAGGTTTAACAGGCGGTGGGGGGGGGGGGAGTCAGGATATTATCATGATAATAAGATATAAACAACTATTTCTGGTTAACTTACTGGGTTCAGAATAAGATCCCACTGAAGACGTGAGGAATATTCTGACCTTGTTCACATTCTGTCGACATGTATACGTCTTGTTTACGACCTGAGTTTGAGAGTGAACCAGCTGTCGGATGTAATGTTGACATGACTCAGACAAACATGTCAACAGGAACATAAACGGAATCAAGGAAATCACTGGAATCACATTTAACCAAACTAAAGTCCACAACCTTTTCACTTCTGTCGTCACATGCCTCAAATAGGCTCCACAGAAAATACCCTGCATGCTCTTTCATAGAATCAAATATTATAAAACATAAAAATGATCTTAAGTCTGCGTCTCTGTGTTACTCTCAAAATGGTTCTTTACTAAATTAAATGGAAGTTTAAACTTTTTTGCCTTGCGGTTGCCATCCCTCACCAGCAGGGGTCACTGCAGTAAACAGGGATTTTTCAGAGTTGTTGTCAGACTGTGTTTGTTGTTTCTCTCCTCAATCTTTTCTGTTTCACCATTTAAAGTTTTCAAAAACTAACTAAGTCGAGTGGTTTTCTGATGCAGATTGTGTGTCAGCTCTGTGTGTGTGTGTGTGGGGGGGGAGGGGTATGTCTAATAAACAGGAGAGTGGAAAACAACCCTCGCTGGTGTTTTTCTTGGTCACACTTTTATATGTTTTGTGCTCAGAATGACTCAGAATCACAGTAAGTGAAACTTTCCTTTCTCTTTCTCCAGCTTCAGTTTCTTTCCTCGACCCTTTGACTCCGGCTGTCTCACCCTTTGTCTCTGTCTGTCTCAGATTCATCACGTCGGCCCGGTTCCTCCGTCGTACTACGTGCGGGACCACGTGAAGGTGGACTACGAGCAGTGTCTGAACGTCAGCCGAGGATCCTCCCAGCAGCTGGATTATGAGATCTTGTTCCCGGGCTGCGTCCTCAGGTCAGTCGAAGACATCAGGGAGAAAAGACTTGTTTAAGTTGTGCTGCTGCTGAAACAGCTGGAATCTGAGGTGGTTCGATGGTTGATGGAGACGTGAACAAACTGATTCTCTGGTTCATGCTCTTTAAGTTATATAGTATAAGCTAACCCACAAAGGACAAGTAGCCAATATTGCGGCTCGTAGATGCAGCAACCAAACGATCTCCAACAAACATCATTATGGTATTTGACCATTTATTTGATTTAACAATAACAATAAAAAAACTGTTTATCAAAGTAACTGCAAAGTAGCTTATATTAATATGTCTTGTTTTCTTGTGAAAAACCAAACCACACATGATTTTATAGGATCTTATGAATATATTTTATGAAGTAATGTTTCTAACTCTTAATCATTTATAAACTAAACTAAAGAGCATGTGCAGTATTTAGTATTCAATGTATTTATGCTATGGCAATGTCGACTTAGTGAAAAAACATTATGAAGAGGTTTATATAATGGGAGAATTTTAAATGTATATGAAAGCTTCACCTATGTTATTATTAATAAAATGAGACAAGAGGTAAAGTTGTTATATTACAACAACAAGTTTACCTTAGAACATGTTTACAGGACACGAATTTACACAATATTTATTTAGTCAAATAAATCCAATTCAAAAAAACTTGAAAGAAAATAATTGATTTAATTAGAACCAGAGACTGACCGATATGGATTATTGGTGGTCGATGCTGAAAGTGATATCAATACAATGTTTTCTGATATATTGTCGAAAAACATGTAAAAAATATGAAAATTATTCCTAAGATTGTCATCAAACCCATTATGACCGGCTGATATCGGCTGATTTAAATGAAAACGTTCTTGTTTCCGTCAGGTGGCAGTTTTCCAGCGAGGGGGCGGACATCGGCTTCGGGGTTTTCCTCAAGAATAAAAGGGGGGAATGGAAGAAGGCGGGGCAGATGGAGGAAGTCGTTCCCAACCAACGCTACAACTCCCACCTGGTGCCCGAGGACGGATCTCTGACCTGTGAACGGCCCGGAGTCTGTGAGTAACCGCTTCAGTTCATGGTCCAGGTTCAACTACCAGCCCGCAGCTCAGCAACACTGTGCAGCATTTATTGAGCGACAGCGCCCTCTGCAGCCCCTCGACGGGACTAACTCCTCTTCTTCCTCACCCGCAGACGTTCTGAGGTTTGACAACACCTACAGCATGTTCCAGAACAAAAGAATCAGCTTCACAGTGGAGCTCCTGCTGCCCGACCACCTACTGCCCCCGCAGGCCAACAGGGGCTCCAGCAGCCGAGCGCAAGCTGAGGACAAACCTGTCCTCACTGAGAAGACGAGTCCACGTGCCTCCGCCATGTTGTCAGATCAGTAATATTCAGCCACATGTGAGCACAGCCTGACAAACTTGATCCCCTGACACACAGTTTGGTGCGACGTGGCCTCAGAGGAGTGTGTTCACACTCACAGTGTTAAATCTGAATGTTCGATGACCCTTTAATAAACCTCCAGGACCTCATTCAGAAAGTTCAAATCTCCACTGAAAAGCATTTATCAAACACATGGAAATAACAAGAACGTACACAAACACATATATATATACTGATAAGATTGATCTATAGTAGATTTCAGTTTAATTGTTTATTTGAACCAATAGTTATTTGATGAACTTGAGCTTCGGATCATCTCTACTCTGACTTGAATGCAGCAGGTGTCTTGGTCCAGCTCAGTGATTGGCTGACAGGAATAGCTCGGCTCATTCACTTTGATAAGATCTGAAATATAATCCGGAGCTGATCAAAATCAATCTTTAAAACAAACACTGAGCCATTGGGACGGGGCTCAAACGGGTTTTCAATGCATTTCAGTGGATTCTGTATTTACTTCATGCAGAGCTTCATGCTTATGTGTTGATGATTTATTTATGTATTTATTTTTTAAGATTTTCATTCCATATAAAAGGGGAAAAGGTGGATCATCCACGGTTTGAGTCAGTTTCTACAGCCAAATGAAAACCACACAGTATAATGTCTATGACACAGCTAGCTAACTGAAGAGGTGTTAGAAAAACAAAACAGAGTTTACGAACAAAGACTGAGTAGTGTGACATGTTCTCACCTTTTAAAATGCACTCACACACTTTCCTGTTTGGAACAACAATTAAAACCTGCAGCTTCACAACGACCGAACTCACCACAGTGAACAGAAACGATTGGCTGTTGACTTGGAAAAAGAATCAAAGCACTAAACTCATATATGGTATTTTTATAACTACTGTCAGATATGCACTGAGCTCCAGAGATGTTTGTGTCCGAGTGAGAGCCTCCGGAGTTTCTCTCTGACCGACCCCCAAGTGTAAAGTCAACGGTCGCAACATTGAAAGAACATAAAGACTATAAATATCTCAGGATGAAAAAGCGAAGGCACTGATGAAGATGTCAGTAGTTTGTTGTGATCGTCCTGCCTCCGCCTGCTGCACCACCCCCCTGTGTTGTGCATGTGTGAGAGGAAACTTCTGGAGAAAGTCCGGACTTAATTCTCCGGAGTTCCTCGGGAGGTCATGTCTGAAAATGGCTTATGTTTTAGAAAGCAAGTGAAGATATGACCTTCAGGGACGAAGCCCTTCACCTTCATATGTGCTGCATGTAGATGTTGATCTGAAACGAACTTCCCACAGAGACTGTAGAAGATAAAATGATATAGAAACAATCCACTGTGTGTTGTATTTTTCTTTTACAGTTCAATCCTCCATCAATATCATGAATATGAGCGTGGGGGGGGGGGTCGAAAAATGTGAAATGCTCCAGTTGTGTTTTCAGTGAAATCTCCATCGTCCCACATGTGTTTTCAAATAAAGTTTAGTTAAACTAAAGATTGTTTCAGGAATCGGATTGAATTTGTGCTCATTCAAAGATAAGGGTGATAAAGGGCTGAAATAATTTAAAATAGTGCTTTTAAATTAATGATTTAATTATTTTCCTGGCACAAAAGGGTGAATGAATAATAACAGAATAATAAAATATCGGTATCGGCTATTGGCTAGATTGTTGTTTTAAACATCGGAATTGGCAAATAGTTTCCATATCCGTGCATTGCTTTCACGTAGCCCCCTGATCTTAGAAGACAGCCGGTGATTTTCCAGAGTCAGCTGGTCCAGTTTATCTTTGTCCCTATGCTGCTTGGAGATGACAACCTGATGAGCAAGGTCCTTCTCACGTAGAGCGTCATCAAGTTCACTTTGTAGCTTCTTGTTCTCTGCAGCCAGATGTTGGTTTTTCTGTGTCAGCAGGTCCAGTTCCTTCTGCTGCTGCAAGATGTCAGCCTGATGAGCAAGGTCCATCTCATGTACACCATCCTCCAGTTCACCTTGTAGTGTCTTGATCTCAGAATCCAGTTGGTGGTTTCCCAGAGTTAGCTGGTCCAGTTTATCTGTTTCTTTGTGGTGCTGGGCAGCCTGATGAGCAAGGATTATCTCATGTAGAGCCCCCTGAAGTTCATCTTGTAGCTCCTTGTTCTCAGAAGCCAGTTGGTGTTCTTTCAGTTTCAGCTGGTCCAGTTTATCTGTTTCCTGCTCCAGGGAGATGATAGCCTCATGAGCAAGGTGCAGAGCCTCATCAAGGTCGTCTCGTAGCCTCTTCTTATCAGAAGCTAGTTTTTGATTTTGGTCAGTGTTCTGCTCCAGAACGATGATAGTGTCTTTACCAAACTCTAGAGCTTCCTGAAGTTCATCTTGTAGCCTCTTGTTCTTAGAAGTCAGCTGGTCCAGTTTATCTCTGTCCTCATGCTGCTTGGAGATGACAACCTGATGAGCAAGGTCTTTCTCACAGAGAGCATCCTCACGTTCACCTTGTAGCCTCTTCTTCTCAGAAGCCAATCTTTGAATTGTGCGTATCAGGCGGCTCACTTTATCTGTTTCCTTGTGCTGCTTGGAGATGACAGCTTGATGAGCAAGGTCTTTCTCATGTAGAGCCTCCTCAAGTTCATCTTGTAGCTTCTTGCTCTCAGAAGCCAGTTGGTGATTTGTATCTGTCGTCTGCTCCAGGACGATGATAATGTCTTCAGCAAGGTCTAGAGCCTCCTGAAGTTCACCTTGTAGCTCCGTGTTCTCAGAAGCCAGATGTTGGTTTTCCTGAGTTGGACGGATCAGTTCTTCTATGTCCATCTGCTGCTGGGAGACTCCAGCCTCATCAGCCCTCTGGAGTTTGCAGTTCTTTGCCTGCTCCCTTTGTGCCTTCATGAGCTGAATCCTCTCTCGCAGACGGGTTGTTTGAGCTTGTTCTTGCTTCAAGTCCATCTCCAGCTTTACATTTGTTTCCATTTTCTCCTCTCTGTCTCCAGTCTTCAGTTCATTTCCCCTCTAGTGACCTTTTCCTTGTCCTATTTTCTATAGAACTTCTTCTTCCTCTTTATATGGGTTATTGACTAGAGGCAACCAACTTCATAGGAGACGGATCAACATCATGCTTTAGTTATCCCTTTGAAGTTGACATATCCTTTCTTCGTGTGTGCGTATGTGTGCGTGTTTGTGGTTTTATGTATATGTTTGTGTGCGTATGTGTGTGTGTGTTTGTGCGTGTGTGTGTAGGAGAAAGAGACAAAAGTATTTGGCAAACACAACAGAGAGCCACGCTCATCCAGAGTTAACATATTTTAAAAGCCTCCATGACAAACATTAAACTATTTCAACCTGTAACAGAGGCTGATGCTGACTTAATGTTTCCTCATCACATTTCAACATGTCCCTTTTCAATTGTTCAGCTCAAATGTTTCTCTCCTCGATGTATTCAATTTCTGATTCTAAAAATCTCATGACGTGAACATGTGATAAATCTTTTATCTAAGGTTTAGTTTCCCTGAATGCAGAGGAGAAGAGTGTTTAAGATCTGCTTTAATAGATCCTTTGATCTGTGTCATGGTCTTGTGTGGAAATGTCAAGTTCATTTGGCTTCAGGTTGAATTAGGCCGTCTATAAAACATAGTGTACATTGGAGTGTCTGTTTGTTCTAACCCTAACCCTGAAGTATAAGTGAAAATAGCAGACTCAACGAACAAGCAATAGGCACCCATTCAAAGTGTCTGGATATCTAATATATTACCACAAAAAAAGAGGAAGTGTCTTGAGAGGAAGAGGAAGTTCTGCCACAGTAGTTCAGGTTGTGTTAGCTGCTGTTTCCAGCCTTGATCCCCAAACGTGAGGCCAGACCGGCAGCGTGGTCCAGGTGAGGACCACAAACCTACACCAGGTGAGGACCACACACCTCCACCAGGTGAGGACCACAAACCTCCACCAGGTGAGGACCACAAACCTCCACCAGGTGAGGACCACACAACTCCACCAGGTGAGGACCACACACCTCCACCACATGAGGACCACACACCTCCACCGGGTGAGGACCACACACCTCCACCAGGTGAGGACCACACACCTCCACCAGGTGAGGACCACACACCTCCACCAGGTGAGGACCACAAACCTCCACCAGGTGAGGACCACACACCTCCACCAGGGCTTGAACATGAAGTGAAACCATCATATTGAGACAAGTTTCTCCACAAAATAACAGAAACTGTTCAACACAACAAGCCCATAATGTCCACTGTCTTCAGTACATCATCTCTCAGACACTTTCTGTCTCTTGTCTCTGCTGTGAACCTCCCATCATGAATTATTCCCCAGCATGCAGCTGTTCCCAGAGGCCTGCTACAGTCTCCCCCTGGTGGTTGTTCTGAGGTGGTGGTCGAGAACGTACAACTAGAATCTTCATCTACGTTTGTATAAAACATCCTCGGGTCAGTTTTCTATTAAATATGGTAAAATGTTTATTAAACAGTTTCCTCAGAGACTTAAAGATGCTCTGCTCTTCATCGACTCTTCTTCATACTGTAAATGTCTCATTAATTTATCTTCTGCTAGTTTCCATTATGTAAAACCGGTGATTTTGTTCTTTTACCTGCACCAAGGACGAGATGTTTCCACCAGTTTGTTTGTGGAGGAAAGAAAAGCTGAGTCATGATTCCAGTGAAGTCGGTGGAAGGATGTTTATTGAGCATTAAAGCAGAGACAAGTAGAAACAGAACTTTTCTCTCTGAGATGTTTTTCTTCTCGTTAAATCTGGTTTGTCACAGAGGAAATGATCCATGTGTTTGACTCATAAACTGAATATAAAGGCTTTGACTGGGATGTGCTGCTATTATACTGCAGCGCCACCTGTGGGTCAAAAGTAGAAAAGCCACCACCGCTTTGCACCTGATGCAGAAATGAAAACGTCCCATTTTTAAGTCCAGAGTTTTGATCTTTTGTGTCAAAGACAAAACTCTGATTTTAAACTCAAAGTGATTTCAATGTGTTGAACTTTGTGTTGAACTAAATCAATTTGTGACGTGAATCCAGGAACTTTAAGATCATAAACAAACATATACACAGAATGTGGTTCTACACACATGGAGACATACTGAGGGACAAAGGTGGACAATAATAAAGACAAACTTAAACACACTGTATGAGACTCTTTATAGAGGGTTTATATATTCTGCTTGTGTTGTGTCATTTCAATAAACACATTCTTCATGTGAATAAACACAATCGGAGCAAGAAGGTTGCTGGTTTGAATCCGGTTCAGAGTGGGTCTTCCTGTGTGGAGTCTGCATGTTCTCTCCGTGTTTTCTCCAGGTGCTCCGGCTTCATCTCAAAAACACATGCAGATTAGGGGTTGTGTAGATTGGAGACTACACACAAGCTGCTGCTGCTTCAGCCTCTGGATCCTCAGGACACAACTCAGCCTCCGTCCACACACACTGTCCTCTTCACACTCACCTTCACTAAGATTCCTCCCTCCACCTGTTGAGAGAAGAAGACATCAGTGTCACAGAGACTCACTTCATCAGCTGTGATGCAGCTCATCCAGTAGAAAGAGCAGCAGGGACTTCAGTCCTGTTCAGAGGTGGAGCAGCTTCCTCTCTGCTTCATGTTCACGTGTTGGAATGAACACGCTAAGAGCTCAGTGTGTGTCCTCTGCATGTCAAAGTGCAGAGTGGACACCTGAGAGGTGGATTTACTGCTGTTACAGGTGAAGCCATGTTTCACTGTGTGTTGATGAACATCTGCTTCTGACAAACTGGGACCAGAGGAGACAGATGGACCTCAGCAGAGGTTCTGCTCTGTATAAAGAGCTCCTGGTTACCATGTGATGAGGAGAGGCTTCAGTCCCACTGATCTCAGAGCTGTGACAAAGATCCACCTGATCAGTTCTTCACTGATGAAGTGAGAGGACAAACTGTCTCAGATCAGATGAACACGACACTGTCTCTGTCCCTCGTGTGAGGCTGTCAGCTGTGGTCCAGCTTGTGTAAGTTACAGCGCCCCCTGGTGGCATCTGGTCAAAATATATTACGTGACCACGACATAATAACGTGTGTGAACGAGATAAATCTCACTGACCCTGAGGACACACACTGACTCTGAGGACACAAACTGTCTCACTGTCTTTGAGGACACACACTGTCTCACTGTCTCTGAGGACACACACTGACTCACTGACTCTGAGGACACACACTGACTCTGAGGAAACACACTGTCTCACTATCTCTGAGGACACACACTGTCTCACTGACTCTGAGGACACACACATGGACCTGTCTCCAGGAAGCTGACTGAGGTCATCTGGTGTTTTGGTGACAGGATGAGTCTGGAGACATTGAGATGTTCTGGGTGAGTTAGAGATCAACTGAACCAACCAGACGTTGATTTAAACTTCCCCTATCCGTCCCTTTAAGGAGAGTGTGCACCACACAACAGTGTAGAGTCACTGTGGTCAGTGGGCGGAGCTTCTATACGGGTTGATCTCCAACTTAACCTGGAGCAGGTTAGCTGTCATCAGAAGTTACCATGGTGATTTACCTGGTTAAGAAGTGGACGAGCTTCGTAGAACTGAAAAAACTAAACCTGAAGTTAACCTGATAACCAAAAATCCTGCTTGGTAGCACAGACCCTGGATCTGTGATACTGACTGTGTTTAGTAAAATACTGATGAAAGCAGCGTGGACTGACTCCAACCATCTACTGACCTCAGAGTCTCCAGTCGACAGGTTGAACTCTGCTTTAGATCAATCAGCTCCTTCACTGCTGAGGCCAGCAGGTAGTTTCCCCTCAGATCCAGTTCTCTCGGATGTGAGGGGTTTGACCTCAGAGCTGAAGCCAGAGAAGAACAGCTGATCTCTGATAGTCTGCAGGTCTCCAACCTGGATAAAGAATAAAACTTAACTGTAAATTATCTGAGTTCATGTGTGAAAATAACAGACACATATTCATGTCACACAGACTCATAATATGGATGATAAATATGAAATCAGACATGTTGGACTATAAACGAGTCCTGATTCAGTACAAATAGATTATTTGGACCCGGTCTCTGTCCTGCAGATCAGTTTAGGAAATCCAGAACTAAACTCAGTGTTTTAACAAGAAGCTGAACGTTTAAAATGTCACAGATTAATTAATGAATGGATTCAAGTTATGTATAAAGAGGAATTATGTTAAATTAGAATTAAATTAGATAAATTGTGTATAAATGCTGTTTATAGATATGAGATCTACAAAAGTCAGTCAGTGAACTGACCTCAGAGTCTCCAGTCGACAGGTTGGACTCTGTAGAAAACCACACAGCTCCTTCACTCCTGAGTCCTGCAGGTTGTTGTAGCTCAGATCCAGTTCTCTCAGATGAGAGGGGTTTGACCTCAGAGCTGGAGCCAGAGAAGAACAGCTGATCTCTGACAGACTGCAGTCCTTCAACCTGGATAAAGAAATATGAATATTAGAATGTGTCCTCCTGTTGTTGTGGATCGTCATCATGTGAACACAGACTCTCAACATGCTGCTGACCTCAGTCCAGTCTGTGACTTGAAGATAAATATCAGATCAGACATGTTGGACCATTGTTTCATTCATCAGCTTCTTCTCTGTGTGTTGGTCACTGAGCAGGTTTGTGTAATTAAACACTGTTTAAAGTAGGGATGGCTCCTGACAGTCACTTCCTGTTTGTTTCTATACTTATCAACTGTCCATCGTGTTTCAATAAGAATGTGTTTTATTTTGAAAACCTGACGAGGATGAGTGCTCGGCCTCAGTCCACATGTTATTTACTGACACTTTCTTAGTGATCAGGAGCAGGTGAGTGCAGGTGAATGGAGTTGATGAGGTGGACGTGACTGACAGGCTGGGTGAGTGACAGATGACTGAGGGACAGTGAGCAGAGCAGGACTGAGACAATTTAAATAAATAATGACCAAATAAGAAAGAAAGTCTGAAAAGTGAAGAAGGATTTAAGGACCTCAGAGTCTCCAGTCGACAGTTTGGACTCTCCAGTCCAGAACACAGCAGCTTCACTACTGATTCCTGCAGGTAGTTTCCACTCAGATCCAGTTCTCTCAGATGTGAGGGGTCTGACTTCAGAGCTGAGGCCACGACTTCACAGTGAGTCTCTGAGAATCCACAACCACAGAGTCTGTAATTAAAGAAAAATATCATATCTTTGAGAATCAAATCAGAAAACACAACATTCATACAAAACATTAACATGTGACCCTCACCCTGGTAAATCCCCGCTTTGTTAAAAACTCCTCTAAAAAATCCTTTCAGTTTTGGTCAAAGCGTTCATTAAGACTAACAGAGGAACTCATTAGATTCAGGTTGTCAGAGGTCAAAGGTCAAGGTCACAGAACATGTTCATGGCCTCTTGAACATGATATCTCAAGTTTTTCTTTAGGGGATTTCTTCACATTTTGACACAACAAGAAACTGTTTAGATTCCAGTGGTCAAAGGTCAAAGGTCACAGTGACCTCATATTATTGTGAAGTCAACATGTCAGGAACTTGGAGGGACGGACACTGCACCGGTTGGTGGTGGAAGACAAACGCAGGGTGGGAACTCTGGTTTGACAAGAAAGAAGAATAAACTATATTTCCTGCTTCTTCAGTTTCAAGGAACCGTCAGTGATTCTCATCCAAAACACTGATTCAGTGATCGTCTCCTCTCACTGTGCTAGCTGTTTGCTCATACACAGTATATACAATAACCTCCCTTTGACCCGACATGGTCGTATGTCTGAACACACACGCACGCAGGCACGCAGGCACGCACGCACACACACACACACACACACACACACACACACACACACACACACACACACACACACACACACACACACACACACACACACACACACACACACACACACACACACACACACACACACACACACACACACACACACACACACACACACACTGCCCAAAACACTGAGTGTATTTGAAGAACGACTCATCTCCACTGATTGAACATGTTATTGATCATGTCTGGACTCACCGAGCCTTCCTGCAGTTCCTCACAGCTGGGATCAGTCTCAGTTGACCCTGGTCTGATGTGTTGAACTTCGACATGGCCAACTCATCCAGAACCTCCTCTGACATCTGCAGCATGTAGGCCAGAGCTGAGCAGTGGATCTCAGAGAGTTTCTCCTCTGATTTGTTCTCTGACGTCAGGAACCGTTTCATCTGCTGATGAACTGAGTGGTCGTTCATCTCAGTCAGACAGTGGAAGATGTTGATGCTTCTGTCAGGAGAAAAGTAACCACTCTTCATCTCCTTCAGGTTGTTGATGATTCTCTGGGTGAACTCTGGATTGTTCTCTGTCCGATCTAGCAGGCCTCCTAAGACTCTCTGGTTGGACTCCAGACTGAGGCCGTGAAGGAAGCGAACAAACAAGTCCAGATGACCATTTCTACTGGTGAGGGATTTCTCCATGGTTCTCTTCAGGAGGTCATCCAGGGAGAAGGTTCTGTCTGTGTCCCAACATGTTCTCAAGAAGTTGTTGAGTTCTTCTGTGTTCCTCTCAGTGTAACAGTGGAACATGTAGACTGCAGCCAGAAACTCCTGAACGCTCAGATGAACAAAGCAGTAGACTGATTTCTGGAAGATCACACACTCTCTTCTGAAGATCTCAGTACAAACTCCTGAGTACACCAAGGCCTCTGTGACATTAATACCACACCGCTCCAGGTCTTCTTGGTAGAACATGATGTTTCCTTCCTCCAGATGTTTAAGTGCCAGCCTCCCCAGCTTCAGGAGAACGTTCCTGTCAGCCTGCGTCAGCTGCTGTGGACTCGTCTCATGTCCCTCACCGTACTTGTTGTTCTTCCTCTTTGTCTGAACCATCAGGAAGTGTGAGTACAGGTCAGTCAGGGTCTTGGGCAGCTCTCCTCTCTGGTCTGTGGTCAACATGTGCTCCAGAACTGTAGCACTGATCCAGCAGAAGACTGGGATTTGACACATGATGTGGAGGCTCCTGGACATCTTGATGTGTGAGATGATTCTGCTGCACAGCTCTTCATCACTGAATCTCCTCCTGAAGTACTCCTCCTTCTGGGCCTCAGTGAAGCCTCGTACTTCTGTGACCCTGTCAACACATGAAGGAGGGATCTGATTGGCTGCCGCAGGTCTGGAGGTTATCCAGACGAGAGCCGAGGGAAGCAGATTCCCCCGGATGAGGTTTGTCAGCAGCACGTTGACTGATGACCTCTGTGTGACCTCAGACACAAGCTCCCTGTGGCTGAAGTCCAGAGAAGGTCTGCTTTCATCCAGGCCGTCAAAGATGAACAAAGGTTTACAGACAGCGAGCGTCTCTGCCGTGAGCTTCTGTAACGCTGGATGGAAAACATGGAGCAGCGTGAGAAGACTGTGCTGCTGGTCCTTCACCAGGTTCAGCTCCCTGAACGAAAGCACAGCCAGCAGACCCACATCCTGGTTCTCTAAACCCTCTGCCCAGTCCAGAGTGAACTTCTGCACCGAGAAGGTTTTTCCAACTCCAGCGACGCCGTTGGTCAGGACGACTCTGATGCTGCTCTGCTGGTCAGTGGAGGCTTTAAAGATGTCGTGGACCTTGATGGGAGTGTCCTGGAGGATCTTCTTCTTGGAAGCCGTCTCAAGCTGCCTCACCTCATGTTGAGTATTAACCTCTTCACTCTGTCCCTCTGTGATGTGGAGCTCAGTGTAGATCCTGTTGAGGAGGGTTCTACTTCCTGTTTCATCACTTCCTTCAGTCACATGTTCACATCTCCTCCTCACACTGAGCTTATGTTCATCTGAAACCTCCTGCAGACCACGATCTGCTGAAAGACAAGAAACAATGTGAGAGACAGAGAATCTGATTCTGCTTTTCTCAGAAAAGCAGATTTAAATGTTAACGATGTTAAATGTTGATGCTGTATGAAGGAACAAAATAAAACCACATGTGCTGTTGTCAGAAGTGAAGACATCAGCAGACACATGTACAGTGCTGCTCTGACCGACTGTCTGACCTCCAGCTCCTGTTCTGGATCTTTTTCCACACTGGGGACAGGAGGAGTCTCCTGAAGAACCAGACTGGTCCCAGTATGAGGTGATGCACTGTCTGCAGAACCAGTGTCCACAGCTGGTGGAGACTGGATCCTTCAGGCGGCCCTGACACAAAGCACAGCAGAACGACTGCTCCTCCTCAGAAACATGACTCCTCTTCCTCTCCCTGTGAAGACATGTCCTGATAACTCACATGTCACAGTCACAGGTTGTCATTACTTCTGTCGAGGAGGTTTTGTTTTCAACAAGTATGTTTGTGTTGGTTGGTTCGTTAGTGGGATTATAAAAAAAAAATGACAGATTACCAGTGAAATTAGTGGAAGGGTGTGGTCCGTGAACCAGATCGGAACAGACATGTTCAGAGGACTGATGTTTACCAGTGTGTGGAATTTGGTGCAGATCCAAATCAAAATGAGTCTCTAGTGGATTTCAAAGTGGTTTCATAAGGAGCGTGTTGGTTCTTGGAGGAGGTCTGAGCTCTTTGAGTGATTCTGAGAGATTAGTCACCAACTTCAATGAAGATGTGTCCTAATGCAGGGGCCATACTAGAGGAAACTAGATCCTCTTCAGAGCAGGTCACAGTAGAAACAGTCTCTTACTCTGTGTGTGAGGGTCCAGGTTCATTACTGAAGGCTGGAGGAAGACTCATGGACCGGTCACTCTTCAGAGACAGACAGCTGGACCCTGGAGACTCTGCTCTGTCCTCTTCCTCTTCATAACCACTCATCTTCAGTCTGAGAGGAAAAACACTGTGAGTTCAAACACACAGAATGAAGCCAGGTACGTAAACTCAGTGTTTCTTCAAATAGAACTGAGTCAAACCTCCTACACTGTGTCCCTGTTGTCACTGTAACCTGAGACAGTTAGGGTTAGGGCTTAATGTGTTGGACTCAGCCAATCACAGCGTTGAGTCAAACTGCTGATTCACTGACAGAAGTTCATCCAGATTCTGTGACAGTGAAATAATGTGAATGAATAATATAAATGTTGTTGAACACTCACCAGCCTCAGACTTCACGTCTCCTCCGTCTGCTGCTTGAAGTTAGAACGAGTCTGAACACTTTCACTTTCACTTTCACTGGAGGCTCCTCCCCCTCTCTGAAGTTACTGGAAATCACGTGACTCTGTGTGTGCGCGCGCGTGTGTAGGAGAAAGAGACAGAAGATATTTGGCAAACAGAACAGAGAGCCACTCTCATCCAGAGTAAACCGATTTTAAAAGCCTCTTTTGCCACGTCTCACCTTCCCTGATATGTCAAATGAAAAGTGAGTTTCAATAAGATCTTCTTCTTCTTCTTTCTTTGTCCGGTTTATTGGCAACTGACACTTCTTATTAAGCCACATGAGACAAACTATGGGCCAAATAAAATCGAATTGATTGATTAAGTTAGAAGTTGGTTTGTGTCCTCACCACCAGCTCAAACTTTAGAGCTAAAGACTCTGACTCACAGACACACACACACACACACACACACACACACACACATACTGGTTTCCATGGTTTGCGGGGCGTGCACTTTTTATCATAACCTGTGGGGACCACCCTTTCTAGAGGTTGTGGAAGTATGAAAAAAATCAGGGACACTAAGAAAAAATCAGTTAGTACATACACACCTTAAAATATCTAAATTCATGAAGTAGTGTTTTGACTGTGCAAAATGGGGACCTTAGAAAAAACGGGTAGGTATGGCTGATGGGGACCTCATTTACATATCATTTGCATGACTCACACAACTTGTTATAAGACTAATGGGGACCATACTTCAAAAAGCATTTTTATATACATTATTACTGATACCGTAAGTCCTTCCATTATTACATTTGTTAGAGCTGTTTGTTTAAAACTAATAAAGTCTAGCCAAAAAGAACAAAAGTTGTTGATAGAAAATGTAGAGATATAACATGATACCTGTAAATGGTGATAGGGATGCAAAGCATTACTTTGTACAGAAAATCTTGCTGTTCATGAACTCCGCCTTACAATGAAGCAGAATTTGATAGGACTATTAGTGTAATGTGGTTGAAGTGAATATAAACTTATCAAACAGTGAAGGGATATCTATATCCCTACAAAGAATAATTCTTATTCAGTCAAATTTGTAAGATATTTTTAATTTCAGACAACCACATAGCAACCGCTTACTGGTGGTAATCTTCCCATTATTTACTTAATTTCCTCTTGTTGGCTGTGTTGCGGTTATATATGTAGAATTTCACATTCTGCCAGCTCCGGTCCTTAAGAGCTTCTGGATCAGCCCTTAAACACTTCTCACAGTCAAACTTTGCTGGAGCAATACAAGATGTGATGAATCGATTCATGTGCCTTTCCACTGCCTTCACGTCTGTCTCCTTCCAGGGTGTTTTCTTCTTTTGGGCAGTTGTACCTTTAAGTGGTCGGAAAAACACATTTGTAAATACAAGGACTCCAAAGTGTGTAAGAGTTATAATCCAAAGTTACAAGTTCTATAAAGTATAAACTAACTTCTACAGTATAAGAAAACTAAAATATACAATTACTCTGCCAAGAAAACACTGATGAGCATTCTGACTGAAATTGTCAGTGGGAAAGAGGATTTTGATGCCATTTTCTTATAAGCTGAACATGCTGTGTTATATTAACAAATAAACTGTTCATTCTGATCAATGACATGGACTCACATTCACTGACATAAATTTCTCAAAATTGTCATGAAGAAAAAACTGTATTTATAAAATGTTGGATCTGTTGGATAAATAAATACAATGTACTGATTCACTCATTAATCTAACTAACTATGGAATTGTGAGGACGTAGGACAGGTGTTTGGTATAGGGACTAGTTGTTGTTTGTATGTTTATACTATTAAAACTGTAACTGTTATGAGTCCTACTTTAAGCACCTAATATACTCTAGAATCAGCCAAACAACCCTTTATCTGATTATTGCAGGCATGAATATACAGATAAAACTACATTAAATGGGGGCAGCAACAGTTATGCCGCAAAGGTCTGAAATGACAAAGTATTGGTGGCAACATCTTAAGTTGGCAACACTGACAACAGTCTCTGATCTGGCCTTTTTTTTATGACTGCTATCTAACGATGTCCTTTATAGTCTGACTTGACCGGGGTTCTTCTACTGCTCTGGGGGCTTCAGGTGTAATGTTTTGAACATCCAAAATCATGTTGTCTGGTGTTGTATAATCGCAGACAGTGGGGCCCATTGAGCTATCAGGATCATTAAGAGGCAGAAAAGTGTTCTTAAAGTTTAGTTGAACTGAAGCATCACTGTCACTGTCACTTTCGGAGATGGTATCTGGTACGTGATCATCTGCACTCTCTGATGACGAATCAAATAGTTCAGAATCTTCCAGATCTGTGTCTTTCATCTAAAAAAGATTAATGAAAAGATTATAAATATGTAGAGCTGTAACAGGTAGATGAGAAATTATTCTTTGTGCTGTTTTGCAAGTTTTGTGTCATAATTTGATTATTTTAGCAGTTTATATTATAATAAGCAGAATATTTTGACTGTTCTGAAAAAAAAAGACTATCGAATTGCAGCAACTTGAAAAATTGAAGTGCAACTGAAAGTTATTGTAGGCTGTCTTAATTTTGGTACAAAAGTCTCAGTTTCATTTTTTGAAGTCTGTAATCTGAAAATAAAGGCACATATGCAAGAAATAATTTAGTAAAAGTGCATATAAGAATTTTTGAGATCAAAGTTGTGTCTGCTCTGCTAAACTAATTCTGAATTCACAATCTAGAAAAAACATGTTTCACACATTTTAGACAACATTAGAGTTCATCGTGGGGACCAGTTTTATCTAACTTTTCAAAAACAGTTACTACTTGCACACTGTCAGAACGTGTGTTGTGGGGACCACGTGAATACAAAATGTAGAGTGATAATTTATCAAGAAAAAAAATACTGTGAAGTTTGAAATCGACCATGAATATACCTCTACCACTAACCTTCAAGATGCCATACTTGAAATGTCATTGTATACCAATTTACATAACTTCTGACCAGTAAAGCTATTTCTCATTCACACAACTTAACACATGCTTTGTGGGGACATTTTACACACAACATTATAGTTCATTGTGGGGACCAGTTTTATCTAACTTTTCAAAAACAGTTACTACTTGCACACTGTCAGAAGGTGTGTTGTGGGGACCACGTGAATACAAAATGTAGTGTGATAATTTATCAAGAAAGAAAATACTGTGAAGTTTGAAATCGACCATGAATATACCTCTACCACTAACCTTCAAGATGCCATACTTGAAATGTCATTGTATAACCAATTTACATAACTTCTGACCAGTAAAGCTATTTCTCATTCACACAACTTAACGCATGCTTTGTGGGGACATTTTACACACAACATTATAGTTCATTGTGGGGACCAGTTGTATCTAACTTTTCAAAAACAGTTACTACTTGCACACTGTCAGAACGTGTGTTGTGGGGACCACGTGAATACAAAATGTAGAGTGAGAATTTATCAAGAAAGAAAATACTGTGAAGTTTGAAATCGACCATGAATATACCTCTACCACTAACCTTCAAGATGCCATACTTGAAATGTCATTGTTTACCAATTTACATAACTTCTGACCATTAAAGCTATTTCTCATTCACACAACTTAACGCATGCTTTGTGGGGACATTTTACACACAACATTATAGTTCATTATGGGGACCAGTTTTATCTAACTTTTCAAAAACAGTTTCTTCTTCTAACCAGCGAAGCTCTTTCTCGTTCACACAACTTAACACATGCTTTGTGGGGACATTTTACACACAACATTAGAGTTCATCGTGGGGACCTGTTTTATCTAACTTTTCAAAAACAGTTACTACTTGCACACTGTTAGAAGGTGTGTTGTGGGGACCACGTGACTCCAAAATGTAGAGTGATAATTTATCAAGAAAGAAAATACTTTGAAGTTTGAAATCGACCATGAATAGACCTCTACTACTAACCTTCAAGATGCCATACTTGAAATGTCATTGTTTACCAATTTACATAACTTCTGTACGGTAAAGTTATTTCTCATTCACACAACTTAACACATGCTTTGTGGGGACATTTTACACACAACATTATAGTTCATTGTGGGGACCAGTTTTATCTAACTTTTCTGAAACAGTTTCTTCTTCTGACCAGCGAAGCTCTTTCTCGTTCACACAACTTAACACATGCTTTGTGGGGACATTTTACACACAACATTATAGTTCATTGTGGGGACCAGTTTTATCTAACTTTTCAAAAACAGTTACTACTTGCACACTGTCAGAAGGTGTGTTGTGGGGACCACGTGACTCCAAAATGTAGTGTGATAATTTATCAAGAAATAAAATACTGTGAAGTTTGAAATCGACCATGAATATACCTCTACCACTAACCTTCAAGATGCCATACTTGAAATGTCATTGTATACCAATTTACATAACTTCTGACAATTAAAGCTATTTCTCATTCACACAACTTAACACATGCTTTGTGGGGACATTTTACACACAACATTATAGTTCATTGTGGGGACCAGTTTTATCTAACTTTTCAAAAACAGTTACTACTTGCACACTGTCAGAAGGTGTGTTGTGGGGACCACGTGAATACAAAATGTAGTGTGATAATTTATCAAGAAAGAAAATACTGTGAAGTTTGAAATCGACCATGAATATACCTCTACCACTAACCTTCAAGATGCCATACTTGAAATGTCATTGTATAACCAATTTACATAACTTCTGACCAGTAAAGCTATTTCTCATTCACACAACTTAACACATGCTTTGTGGGGACATTTTACACACAACATTATAGTTCATTGTGGGGACCAGTTTTATCTAACTTTTCAAAAACAGTTTCTTCTTCTAACCAGCGAAGCTCTTTCTCGTTCACACAACTTAACACATGCTTTGTGGGGACATTTTACACACAACATTAGAGTTCATCGTGGGGACCTGTTTTATCTAACTTTTCAAAAACAGTTACTACTTGCACACTGTCAGAAGGTGTGTTGTGGGGACCACGTGAATACAAAATGTAGTGTGATAATTTATCAAGAAAGAAAATACTGTGAAGTTTGAAATCGACCATGAATATACCTCTACCACTAACCTTCAAGATGCCATACTTGAAATGTCATTGTATAACCAATTTACATAACTTCTGACCAGTAAAGCTATTTCTCATTCACACAACTTAACACATGCTTTGTGGGGACATTTTACACACAACATTATAGTTCATTGTGGGGACCAGTTTTATCTAACTTTTCAAAAACAGTTTCTTCTTCTAACCAGCGAAGCTCTTTCTCGTTCACACAACTTAACACATGCTTTGTGGGGACATTTTACACACAACATTAGAGTTCATCGTGGGGACCTGTTTTATCTAACTTTTAAAAAACAGTTACTACTTGCACACTGTCAGAAGGTGTGTTGTGGGGACCACGTGAATACAAAATGTAGAGTGATAATTTATCAAGAAAGAAAATACTGTGAAGTTTGAAATCGACCATGAATATACCTCTACCACTAACCTTCAAGATGCCATACTTGAAATGTCATTGTATACCAATTTACATAACTTCTGACCAGTAAAGCTATTTCTCATTCACACAACTTAACGCATGCTTTGTGGGGACATTTTACACACAACATTATAGTTCATTGTGGGGACCAGTTTTATCTATCTTTTCAAAAACAGTTTCTTCTTCTAACCAGCAAAGCTCTTTGTCGTTCACACAACTTAACACATGCTTTGTGGGGACATTTTACACACAACATTAGAGTTCATCCTGGGGACCAGTTTTATCTAACTTTTCAAAAACAGTTACTACTTGCACACTGTCAGAAGGTGTGTTGTGGGGACCACGTGACTCCAAAATGTAGAGTGAGAATTTATCAAGAAAGAAAATACTGTGAAGTTTGAAATTGACCATGAATATACCTCTACCACTAACCTTCAAGATGCCATACTTGAAATGTCATTGTTTACCAATTTACATAACTTCTGTACGGTAAAGTTATTTCTCATTCACACAACTTAACACATGCTTTGTGGGGACATTTTGCACACTACATTATAGTTCATTGTGGGGACCAGTTTTATCAAATTTTTCTGAAACAGTTTCTTCTTCTGACCAGCGAAGCTCTTTCTCGTTCACACAACTTAACACATGCTTTGTGGGGACATATTACACAAAACATTGCATTTCCTTGTGTGTACAAGTTTTACCTAATTGTTCACACACAGTTTCTACACAAACTCGGAACAAAGAGTGATCATATAATGATAAAACAGTGATGGACATGAATTTACCTCTTCAGGTGTGATCTTTGGCCCAAAGGCACAAGCCATCAGACTCTCTGAGTGGACAGGATCTGAATCATCCTCCTCCATGGTGTTAACAGTGATGCTGGTCGTCTGTAAACAAAAGTAAAACGTTCCCAATATTTACTTATATTATATTCTAATATTTCTATTCAGATAAAGTTTTGAGATTACATCCATGTCATAAGCAGGACTGGATACATTTGGCAAATGACCCTGATTCTTTAACATATAAAGTGATAGCATTTCAATGCTTTTTAATTATGCCCAAACCCATTACCCTAACCCTACCCCTTGTTTTCGAGGGTATTCTTGCCCCTTGAAACAGAGGTTGAAATCTTCCCCATCTAATTGGGACAGCCCTCCAAGAGCTGTTACATAACCAGTGGTCATCGCAAAAACCTGCAACGACATCAGTAGTCTTTGATGTAAACACAAGCGACAAAAGGTTTTGCTGGGTATGTCATTGTAAAAACATTATTGAGATCTCTAATGAACCAATGCTATTGTTTGCATTCACTAAAGTGACAAACCTATAATATCCTAATATCATCTATGCTAATGCAGGTGAATCAATGACTTTTCCATTCATCCAATGGAAGTTGAAAAGTTTGGACACTCTGCACTATTTCACATATAAATCATAATCAGAGCTTCAGGCTGCTTGCAGAGGTTTGTAGACAACCCTGCTAGGATGCAGTGTTAATAGAGGATCATTCAGTTCAGTAACATAATATCTATAATGATCTAAACTGACCTTCAATAGCTTCTTAAAACTTTTGTAAATTAGATTCCTGTTTGTTATTTCATGTTCCTGTTATTTTCACTACACTAAGTGGTCGCTCATACATAGCAGCTTAAAGCGGCAATCCTGGTATTTTTTGTATATGTAACGTGTACATGGTTATAACAATATTAATACAGCCAAATTAGGTCCACATATTTCTCATTCTACTATTTGTTGTGATACTTGACTCATTGTATTTGCTGTGTTCTGTGCTACATACCTGTGTTTGCCATGGGCAGTCTTCACCTCCATAGTTATAGGCGATTTCTTCTCCTTCTTTGATGTCATCCAGGGCAAATAAACAAAGGTGGGGTTCTCCATTAACATCAATTGAGCCATCTTCTCTGAAGGCATCAATACTTGAGAAATTGGAAAAATTGAAAAAGAAAAAATACAAATGTCACAATATATCACAATAAAACCAGAGCCCCACTTAGTATAACTTAAAATAGTATATGGAGTGTAGTTTAGGAATTCTTAAGTCCACTTGAAGGCAAACATGAATGCAGCACATCAGGGGTGGTAAAGTTTTCTCCTTCTCTGGGATTCTGCATCACTTATTATATCCTTAAAATGCAGATGCAGATTAAGATGCATTTATCAGTCCCAAACACATGCACAGACATGCAAAGGCACACTCATGCAGGTAGGGAAATTTAATCTCTGCTTTTGACCCATCTGGTGCAGGATACACAGAGCAGTGAGCGACCATGTACGACGCTCGGGGAGCAGATGTTGGGGGAGTAAGGTGCCTTGCTCAGGGGCACTAGACAGGGTAGGGAAACTCTTGGATTTTTGGACAGATCAATCCAGGTTCATCTTTTGTTGTTTCTCCGTGGAGTCGAACCAGAGACGAACCAGAGACGAACCAGAGACCTTCTCTGCCCATAGTCCAAGTTTCTGCCGATAGACCACCGCCTCTAGACCTCCCCCCTATATATAACAAAGTCTCCTTTGCAAATTGTACCCTTTGCAAATATACCACATCCTGCAAACAATAAAAACATTTTCAATAAAACAGGAGGATCCATTAATTCTATTCCTTGACAATGAGTTTATGCTAATATATACTACAAAACAAACCAAAACTGACCACTGCAGCATTCTAGTCCCTATTAAATGTACTCTGGAGCTTTTCTTTTGATTTTAAATGATAATTATTTATTGATTATTTACAGCAGATACCACCTTACCTTTTGCTGCATAAATATACTGGACCTCTAATTTGCAGATGTGTATCATGTTGAATTGCTGATCCGTGGTGGCATTTCTGAAGGAAAAGATTAAAACAAATGAGTTTACTTTAAAATAATTGTTTGATTTGTTTGCTTAGTAAGATTTTGTGGTACTACAAATTGTTGTTGTTGCCTAAAACCTCATGAGGATTGTTTTTCTTGCAAAATTCAACTACAGAAACATTCTCCTTCACTCTCTGTCATGAGTAACGTTCCTGCCTACAGGATGATGCATACTCCTGTGCGTTGTTGCATAAACTATACACATCTACAAACATATATGCACCGTATATCTGTCTTGTGCATGTGTGAAAGCTAAACCGGGTCAAATCTAAAGCCAATTCTTTAGATTTTACCTGCAGGTCATGCCTGAAAACACCTTAAATGAGAGATGATTATGTCTGAATAATTATGAAGGAGTTTGGCTTTCACATATAAAGAACACAGCAGGAGAATTCAGACAGGAGGAGGCGCCTGGGTAGAGCAAGCCAGAGGCATGACATGATGACAAATTCAGTATCAGAGAGCATAGTATTTTTTTTTACAGCACATCAAAGATGATGGCAAAAGAATGTAATTGTATTTAGTTTTGCATTTACACCAATGTTACAAGCATTTGAATATGTCCTCATTATCAACAAAGAGTCAACAGGGAGATTTTTCATGCTGAGATATTTTTATTATCCCAGTCTCACGTGTGTGAGCTGTTAAAAACACTATGAATTTGCCTACTCGCCGGCTCTGAATCCTCCGGATAATTTCTACTGTATTTTCTCAATGGCTTATTCGGACAATCTGCAGAGTTTTTACTGGGGGGGTGACAGAAGAAACAAAGAGCGTTTGCGTTTTTACAAACTGCCCCTATCTGGATAGTCTCTTGGTATCATCCAGATTGCAGTGCATGTTTAAAAGCAACTTAAAGAGAGTAAAGTAAGAAGGAAAACAAAGCAGCAGCTATTTTCTGTTGTGATTTTATACGGGAAATAGATGATTCACTATTTTAACTTCATTTAAATTCAACAAATGTGGTGTTATTCCCACATAATAACTGGTAGTGTTGACACCTTTTCTCTTATCTACCAGGGCAACACAGAACAGAAGTGGGTTAAATGAAAACCATGAAAGAATTATCCATAGACTATTCAATATTATTAAGATTAAGATTAAGATGCATTTATTTGTCTCAAACACATGCACAGACATGCAAAGGCACACTCATGAAGGAAGGGAAATTTAATCTCTGCTTTTGACCCATCTGGTGCAGGACACACAGAGCAGTGAGCGACCATGTACGGCGCTCGGGGAGCAGATGTTGGGGGAGTAAGATGCCTTGCTCAGGGGCACTAGACAGGGCAGGGAGACTCTTGGATTTTTCGACAGATCAATCCAGGTTCGTCTTTGGTTGTCTCTCTGTGGAGTCGAACCAGAGACGAACCAGAGACCTTCTCTGCCCACAGTCCAAGTTTCTGCCACTAGACCACCGCCTTATGAATACAAATACACCTTTCAATTACATTGACCTCATCACACAATAACTTCTCTCTCCCCTGCTTTAGCTGTACAAACACTTTAACTTTCTATCTGCAAAAAAAGTAATATTCACAGTAAAATTTCTCAGCTTTTACCTGTTTATTTGCCTGACGTTAATAACCTACTGCTCTACTTTTCTATTCTAGACATTTTATCATATTAGTGACTTGTCATTTGTGATTGTAGCTAATTTAACTTAACTGCAGGTTTTAGATTTAATCTTCTATCATTTAATTCCAGATTTATGCCTCTGACCATGTTTCTTTAATAACCTGCTCTGCCTCTTCCACATGAACCTGCCCATGTTAAATAAGAAAATAAGTTAAAAGGGCCGGTTCATAACCAGCTTCCAAATAGAGGTTATCCAGAGCAGCCAGGTTACACTTCCTCTGTTGTTTAAAATTTAAAGCCCCTCAGCGGAAGCTACAGTCAGACTTAAATTATTCTGTATAATGGTACTGTGTAAAATGAGAACAGCTGTAATTTGAATTGTCTGACTATAGTCAAAACCTGTGCTCTATAATGTTCTCTATTAATTAACTTAAACATACTAAATATAGCATAACAGGGCTTATATTGATCTTAAGTTCATCATAACAAAATGAGACTCAAAACTCAGAAATGCTTAACTTGATTGTCTCCTTCAGTTTACATAAACTCCTACACATATGCATCATGCATGCAAGTAGTAATAGAAATGCAGTAAAACATTTGAGGTCTTACACTTAGCCTTTGTAGCTAATCAGAGCTATTAATCATGCTAGCTAGGTACAAGTAATACATGCAATTTGAGGATTCAACACTGCTTATAATTATTTAAGATACAACTGTGCTTACCTTATGCTTTACTTTTGCTCCTCTGCACATGTTCTTATCTTCTTAGCTAGTTTCTCCAGCAAATAATCTTCTTTTACTGTTGATAGCTACCTCTTGATGCTGAAAATGTCCTCGCTGCTTGAATCATTCCTAATGGGGACAAGGAAGTGGGTGGCACCCAACCATATTTGGAAGATGTGTGTGTGTGAAGCAGTGGGTGCAGTACTAACTAGAAACAGTAGGGCCACCAATGAGCAATGGTCACACACTCACACTCACCAAAAAACATGTCGTATGGGCCAATGCTTAAAACTTCACGGGCACCTTCAGAGTAGCTCTAGTAGTCATTTAAAAGGGTTATCCTCATGGGGACCGGGATTTTGGTCCCCAAAGCGCAACCGGTCCCCATGACGTGACTGTGTAAACAGTCAACGGTCCCCATCGCGTGATGATTACCAGAACACACACACACACACACACACACACACACACACACACACACACACACACACACACACACACACACACACACACACACACACACACACACACACACACACACACACACACACACACACACACACACACACACACAGAGGACGGAACCGGTGACCTTGATTCGTAAATATTTTATATACAAAATATTGTTACAAGTACATTCAACATATGTCACATTATAATAATGATGAGTACTTTACATACATTTGATCATTCCTCATATTTCACAGTACAGACATTAAAAAGATCACAATTTTAGTTCAGTTAGATTTTATACAATAAATACATGCTCTGCTCACAGGCATTTTCTTTTGATTTATTTTTTACAAACTTACACTTGGTTTTAAACAGAGCTCAGTTGTCGCTGCAGCTGTGGCCACTGTGAAAAATCCCACTTCTACTCAACTGCACGTTTTTGTTTCAATACAGCAGAAGCAGAAAGACAAAACTCTAAACTAGTCTCTGAACTATCTTGTCTCAACCAAACAACTTGAGTTTGGAGCCAAAGTGCAGCTAGTGTTTGGCAAACGTGCAGCAGAAGGCGGGACGTTCACCGTGGCCATGTCCACGTCCAACAACCCAGAACTCCATCAGGGAGCTCGTTGAACCCTTGAGTTCCTTGGCACGTGGTAAACAGAGAAGAGTGTGGATCAGCTATACGTTAAACCTGCATGTGTTTTCCTTTTCCATCACATTGTGGTAGAAAATCCGATACTCGGAATCGTATGATCCGTACAGGCTGTGCATGCACGGCAAGGCTGTGGCATCGGGAACGTTTCACCTTCAAACTGTAAAAAGGGGATGAAATTGAATCGTTAGCTGAACCGTTCCAGGTTCTCTCCGTAAAGGTGTTCGCACTTTTGAACCGTTAAAAAACAGGTGTCATCTTTTTGGTTTTCTATTCAGAGCAGGTCGACAGGTCAACAGTCGTCACAGTCACAGTTTCATCAACACCTGGTTAAAACAGAAGAGCTAAGTTCTAAACCTCTGACGTCACAGTTTCTTCTCACGAGGCAGAGAAGCTGCGTTTTCTTCGTTTTCTTCGTCTTACTCTTTTAACTTTAAATGCCCAGAATTCTTTGCTTCAGGGAAAAAAGTATTTTGACTTAAATGTAGATGGTGACAAACCCACTCATGCTTTAGGTAGGAGTACAGTGAGCTAGCTGTGTTAGCCAGCTAGCTTCTTTTAAGGCTACGTTATCGTTAACATTAACAAGACGCACTCTGATCGCAGTGAGTCGTGTTTTCTTTCTTTTCAAGGTTTTATATTTTCACTCTGGGAAAAACATGACGAGCGTTTCGTGGTTTCAAAGCAACGAGCGTTAGCAGCATCGGGACAGAATCCGTCCCCGTCTGAAGTCGACCCTCCAGAAAAGCTCTGGATCGGCGGCTGTGTCCCGACCACCTCCAGGAATCTGGAGCTACAGACGTCAGTCGCTCGGTGTCTGTTGCTCTTCTTCTCTCATGAGCTGTTTTAGTTTTAGTTAGCAGCCCTGGTGCAGTTCTTCTTGGCTAACTGCTGAAAGTAATGTTACGCTTTCTTTGGAACAACTCAAAACCATCAAACAGCTAACTAATAAAAAACACAGTAACGTGATGGTATCACGTTACTGTGTTTTTTATCAGTTAGCTGTTTGAAGGTATCTAGTGGCGTCTTCTGGGAAGTTGTATTTGTTAGAGCTCTAAAAGTATCTCAGTGCTTCCATGAGCACGAGTCTGAGACGAGCGTGAACTTTCCCTTTTCTACTCGCAGCAGCTCAACAGACAGTCGCTCGCTCGTCAAGCTGAATTTTAAAACTTCGTGGATGAACCACCACATGAATCTGATGCTGATGTTTTAAGCACTTCTTCTTTCATGAGCTGTTTTACTGTTGTTTCTATTTATTATTTCTGACATCACTTCCCTGGTGGACAGCAGGTTTCTGATGATGTCTTTTGGGAAACTGTCAACAGTGATGCCGAGGTCACTGAACATTTTCATTAGGCCTCACACGGTTCATTAATGTGGGATAACGGCTCCTTTCAGTTGATGTAAGATACGTCTGTATCTTTTCTTTCTGTCAGGTAGATTCAAGATTCAAGTCAGGCAGACAGAACCCGAGATGGTCGACAGGTGACAGACACCGGATGTAACTGACGACTTGAATAGTCCGTCGTTGGAACTTAAATGATCTCTGTCCTCTGAGCTGGAGATTTAAATCAGCTGATAATCATTTTTCTTTTTTGACATTTGAGAGAACATCTTTCTCTCACTTATATCTCCTGCGTCCTTCTCCCCATGTTGAATATTATCACTCAGACACTTCATCGGCCTGTGTCTGCTGAGGAAAACTGAACCGCAGCCCTGACTCTAAACCCAGATCTCCATTTATGATCCAGTTTCCAGCGCCGGTGTCCGAGCCTCTGCTCCTCATCTTCCCTCCTCCACGGGACGGATCTCAGATTTCAGCTTGACAAACTCCTTGGCCACCTCATCGGCCGGCCGCTGGGACAGGATGCGCATCACCGTCATGCCCGTCTCGTCCGTCTGGATGCGCGGCCCCAGGGGACACCAGCACACGCAGCTCTTGCGGTCGGCGACGTCGCGCAGCTGCACCACGGCCATGCCGACCACCCGGTCCGCCCGGCCGAAGCAGTAATCCTTCACCGTCACCTGGAGCTCGTAGCAGTCTGGAGACTCCTTACCCAGGGTGCTGTGGGGCAGAGGGACACATTGAGACTCTGCCTCTTATTCACTGTTTTCAGGTGTCAGGCGTCTGGATTTTGAAACTCACAACTGGAAGGACTCGTTGAACTTCGCCGTCCAGCTGTTGTTCTTGGATTTCGTGGTGAGCTTGCGCTTCTTGTCGGCGAGGAAGGGACCGACCACGGAGACGTCGACGAAAGGCCGGAACATCCCGGACGTCTGCCACTTCATGTCGTTCACTGCGATGACTGGATGGACACAAATCACGTGTGAATTTTATTTTTCTTGTTGTGGATTTAGTTTCAGGTTTAATTTAAACATTCTAACGACTCACCTCTGACGTTGACCTTACGTTCTTTGCCGAGCATCATATCGATCTGCAGGACGGCTTCTCCGATCGGCCTCTGGACCCCTGAACCTGCACCAGTCCAAGAATAATACAAACCAGTTTAATAAAGAGCACAATATTTTAAAACCATTACAGATTCATAACTGCATTCATGAGCAAGGAAGAGATTTGTCATAGGTGGATTTCTCAATAAGGAACCTCCACAACCTCAGATATCTCCCTGTGGAACCCGAGGAACCAGATTTATATCAGAGTGTTGTGAACTTACCCCGATCAGGTCGAATCTTTTCATTGCCGGTGACTCTGATGCCCATCCCATCGTGCACTGAGACAACAGGAAGAGACATTTAGAGTTAGAAACACACAAGTCATATCTGTTTGTGTGTGTGTGTGTGTGTGTCTGTGTGTGTGTGTGTGTGTGTGATCACCCTGCGAGTGTTGCGTGGTGACAAAGGTCTTGATGAGAGCGTCAGTGCTCTGGGAGTAAAGGGAGAGGGCGTAACGCAGCGACGCCAGTTCAGGACTTTTCTCCACAAACGCCTTCTTCAGCCCGTTTCCTCCAGCGTGGAAGTATTGCTGAAAGAAGAAAGCATCACAATGAAGGTGAGGACCAATGGATGAACGTGAGAATGTGAGCATAGGCAGGTCTGGACTCACCTTGATGCTCTCCAGCCCTGCGTCGATGATGATGCACTGTTTGGGCGTCAGGGTTTTGGCTTCACTTCCTCCCTGCAGAGTTCACACACTCACATTAGAACAGCTCCACTTACAGGAAGTGGTGAGATGTAACAAAGTACATTTACAAATACAAATTTAGTGTATATTTACATACATCTGTAGTCTGAGATATGAACTTGTCAATGTTTTTTTCAGTCTTTGCTACCTCTTATTTGCCATGTATCATTTTCTGTTTCACTAATAAAGTTTTAAGGCTTTTAACAAGATATTAGTTGATTGACCCTTTGCCCCGATAACAATCACAATATGGAGATGAAGGCTGAACCAATCAGGATCTGCATCACCTTGAGATTTGAGAGTCCTTTAGCTGCCGTGAGGAGTTGAGCTCCCTGCAGAGAGAAACACAGACACACCACAGTTAAAAACATGATCACATCAAACTGGAACAAACACACATTCCACCACTAGATGGCAGCAGAGCACTGCCTCTGGTTTTAAACTTTTTATACAGAGAGACCATGAGAGACCAGGAAGAAGAATGTGAGGTATAAAAAGTATAAAGGAGCTCAACACTGAAGTTCCAGAAGTAAAAATCACTTTTACAGATTTCGATAATTAAGCTATAATATTTTAACCATCCGAGGTAGATCCACCACAAACTATGAGATTGTGAAACAACGTTTTATTTTCCTGTCGAAGCCACAAATCTGCTTGATATCAACTGTGTATCAAGAAACATGTGTTTCATTAGCGATGTTAAGAAGAACTACACTACCCACAATCCTCAGGTGTAACAGCGACATGTCTGATCGATGGAGATGGAAATGTTTACCACCGCCACGAGAATGCTGAAACCAGTCTGACCTGGTTTTGTACATAAGTGTGTGTTTCTCTCTCGTAGTCGGAATCAGGGGGAGTTGCAGGTGCAGCATTGTGAAGGGTCGGGGGTGGGGGGTGGGGGGGGGGGGGTAGTGTTGACGTGTGTTTACCAGGCTGTCGTTGCTCTGCGGCAGGACGATGGACTTCTCCAGGCTGCTCAGGACGATCTTCCACAGATCCTTCAAGATCCTCTTCAGCACCGTCTTCTCACAGATGTCAGCAAAGATACTTAGGCTGGGTGACACACACACACACACAGACACACACACAATTATTTGTTTATTGTATAAAAAGGCAATTTTTGTGTTTTTGCTTTAGAGGCCTCCCTCCTGAGAATCTTCAGACAGTATTTGTGAGATCCACTTGTGCAGTCATCTACATGCAGAGCACAACAGAACAGTGTGCGACTCACTTCCCATCCAGGAACTCCATGAGGGGCCTCAGCATGGCGTCGGCATCTGCCTCCGCGGTGTCGTGCTTGGGAGGCCCCTTGATCTGGTAGAGGATCTCCGCCATCTGACGCATGCAGCCGGTGATACGAGTCTGGAAACTGGAGAGAGAGGAGGCAGAGGTGAACTGCTGCAAGAAAACCCTCAGGGAGGCTCCTTCCTCAGCTGTGTGTGTCTGTGTGTGTGTGTGTGTGTGTGTTACCTCTTGGCAAACACGATGCTGAAGTTGTCCAGGACAGTGCTCAGCTTCACCTGCAGCTCATTGAGGATGTTAGCTGCCTCTGTATCCATCTGCAACACACACACACACACACACACACACACACACACACACACACACACACACACAGACAGGAGGAGGCTGGTTATTTGCAGCCTTCACAGTCAGGTATGCAGAAAAGCAAACAACTCGCTGACAAAACCTAGAAATCTGAAATGTCACATCTGAGCTGCGGCTCCTGTTGCCTCCTGCTCCTCTGAAGCCAGATTCACTTTTTCTCTTCTCTCAGTCAAAAACTTTCCCCCATAAAAAAACTCCCGATGAGGAGCCACGCTGGATTCGAACCTCTCAACTGTTTCACACGGCAAAACCAACATGCACAAACCAGATGGTACCGCAGGAAAACTTTCTGGTGGCGTCGACGAGATGAGTAAGAGTGTGTAACACCTGAAGACTCATTTCTCACTGAGTAAGAGAATGAGTCAGGGATCCACACGGTGACCTGCAGCACGTGTGATGCTGCTGCTGGAATAACAACGTGTGCAGATCAGGCAACAGGAAAGAAACTCTGTCTGGAGCTGGGATTCCAAAGATCGTGACGGAACATCTGTGGAAGAGACGCTGAGAAACACGAGGAGTCGTTCATTCCTCTTCACACCGATTCAGCAGTGTCTCTAGAGAACCAACCACTTCCTGGTTCTCCAGCAGCTCTTCAGGAAACAAAACACTCAAGAGGGAAGTAAAGGCCGTCACTCCTTCTCCTCGACGCCTCCTCTGAGCTTCTCAATAGTTGAGGGATTTGAGTCTGTTGACATTTCGTCAATGTAAAGAAAAGACTTTGAGCAGCTGAAGACGTGATCACAGCGGATGTTACAGATAACTGTCAGAGTCACATCCTCTCCTGACATCTCCTCAGCCACGTACAGTGAAGTGAAGCTGATGAGGAAGTGCCTGAAACCTGCATTCTCTCCACTGATCAGCAGAGGGCGTCTCCACTGGTTTTAAAACAAGTCATGAATAAACTTCTCATCTGATTTATAATGTCACTTTCTATCTTACTATGGAGTTTATGTCTCGGTCTGTAGTTTCAGGTTTCCTTCAATCCAACATGGTGTTCATATTTTGAATTATGAGTCAAATAGACCATACATGCACTGGGGGCGGGGATACAGAGTCAGACTCCACCCGCTTCAGTCTGTTTTTTTATTATTTTCTTTAGAGTTTAGCAGAAAACACAGAAAGATAAATGTTCAGCTTTTTTCTTATAAATCTCGAGACAGCTCAACACAGATCGATCCATATTTTTGTTTTCCCTGATTGGACGTCTCTGCTGGACTGTGTGGGCGTGAACACACCAGGTTCGAACACATCTCTCTACTAATGAGACTTTAACGACAACCTAAACATTCATCCTCCTTATGGGAGTGTTTGGATCTTATGTAATTGTCCGTGTCTTTTAAAACTGAATTCTAAGCTTCAAGGAGCAGTCAACCATCTTTTCCATCTCCTTGACGTGCAGCTTCGTGTGAGTCTGCCGGGTGAAGGGAGGAGCCTGCCATCAGACCTTGAATAAACCTGTGAGACACCTCATCAGTATGCTGGATCTGAAGCGTGCTCCTCATGTTACCCCAGCCGAGAGGCCGGACCGCGGCAGGATAAGACATCGCAGAGAGGAAGGGTTCCGTCGATAAATGTGGGACTGAGTTATTAGATAGAGGACGGTGGGCAAACCGCCACAGGATTTAATTGGACGAACGGAGGCCTGTGACTTTCAAGTGACAGCGTTTTAGTATCGTGCATTTTAATTGAAAAATGTTGCGCTGAGTAAAGTGAAGGGGTTGGACCATCCACTCAAGTGTGTTCTTGGTCCGAGTCCAAAAAAATGAAAAAGCACAGTTGTGTTTGTGTGAGAATGGAGCAGTCAGACATCTTTATAAGTGTTTGAAGGTGACTGTGCACGTGACTGTGCACGTGATGTCTACTTGAAAGTACAGGGCAACAATACTTCCCTCTACATGAAGATACACACACTCTGGAAGAGTCAATACATACAGGGAATTCAGATCTTAGAAGTTTGTTTTTAAAACTAACGCCCTGCCTGTAAAACTCTGAAAACCAGATTCAATCTATGACTCACATGAGGACCCTTTGACCTTTGACCCCTGAAATCAGTTAATCTGAGTCAAGGTCAAAATGTGAAGAAATTCACGAGATATAAGACTCGAGATTTCAAGTTTTGTGAAGCCACCGTGACCTTGAGTTTTGACCTTTGACCCCTCAAATTGAATTACTGATTCCGAGAGGACAAGTGAAGGTTCAACATCCTTTAAAACTTAAAACTTCAGATCTGTTTGAAATCCTCTTTGCACTTGGTCCGACTCCTCGAGACGTCGGGAAGAGAATGAAAGTGAATGACTGAGAAAAAGAGCTTAAGGAAGAATAGGACACACACACAAACACAAACACACACATACAATCGCTCTAACAGGCAGAAGTACCTTGTTGGTGGCAGCTGTGGCTTCGGTCTTCCCGGGAAAGACAGAAAGGACAAAACAGGAGAAAAGACAGAAACGTAAAAAGGAAAGACAAAGCGCAGGACATCGGTGATTTAACACAAACAAAGACCATGACGAGGGTTAAAGGTAATTTAAGGGAGCGCAGCAGGAGAGAGAAGCACGAGTCTTATTATTATTATTATTTCAGGGTGTGTTTCTGGATATTGTCTGGTGGGTTGGGTCATGGTGAGTGGGCGATTTTAATAAAAGCTTTTTGTTTATTGCCTCTGGTTTATTGGGATTCTTCAGGACAAAAGGGAACGCTGACACCAGGAGTCTGCGTTCCCGCTGCAATCTGACCTCATCCCAAACTGGAAGTATTGGGAGGAGCCGATTGAATGAATAATCAGATGCTTGTGTGGCGGGTCGGACGAGAACGGCGGTGGTTTGATCCCCAGTGTGGATCACGTGGGACAGAAAGGGCTGAGTGTGTGTGTGAGTGAATGTAAAGTGCTTCAAGTGGTCGATTATTAAAGAAAATGTTTGAATTCAGTCCATTTTGAATAATCATCTTTTTGAGATAAAAGCCGAAACCACTTCTTGGCTGTTCAATATTCTGGATTTAACACTTAGAGAAAACAGTTATGATGGTTTAAGAATTTAAGTGCTGAATGATATCCCACCTTTCTAAAGTTTAAGCAAATGAACTGCACTCTAATAAATCTGGTCAAGTTTCAACAACACCTGATGGTACAAATATAGAAATAGATTAGAAAATATACAGTGGCTGCTTTTTTTTGTAGCTCTCCTAAATGAATGTCCCCCTCAAATATGTGTCCTTTTGATTAATCTTAAAAAGACGCGATAAGAGTTGATCGAATGAATATGAAAATAAAACAGAAATATATACAATACTGATGCTTTGTATATGTGACTATGTGAGTGAACAACCGGCTGTTTGAGTCTCATAAATCTATATTTCTATTGAGCAGCACATCCATGAGTTTCAGATTGATAACTGGTTTAGTTTGCTCAGGTTTTTATATTATATTTTCTACATGAGGACGTGAGACGTGGACGTCTGCAGCTGACGGCAGATCAAAGTCCAGAGCTGAGGGAGAAAGAGTCAAACTAACCTTGTTCACTTCCTCCTTCGACTGGTGAGAAAGAAAACCACAGAATAAAAACCTCACACAAGTGAATTCAACCTTTTTCAATACGTTCACCACAGATATAACATGTGGGGGGGATGAAGAGCAAACAGTTTGACCATGAAGGAGTTTAAATCAGACGGAAACTAAATAAAGAAAAACTTCATCCTTGGAAGAAAAATAAATATATAAATGTTGTGTAAATTGAATCGAGCTCTGCTGCCTCTGCCAGGGGCCGAGTGGCTTTGGCAAATGGGAACGATTCTTAGAAGTGGATTCTGGGAAATCACTGAGTCATCGACAAATCAGCTGAGGCAAAACGAGGGCAGCAGACCAAGCTTCCCTCGACCTGTGCTCATCGCAAGACCTGAACACAATAAGTCTTTTATCGTATCTCATTCAAAAAGTACGTCTGAAGTGACTGATATTGATACTGCAGATGTTCAAAACCTCATTTTACTAATTTAGTTAACTTTAGTCCAAAGCTACCTTGATGCTTTTGCTACAGCTACAGCTGAAGCTAATTTTCCTCTAAGCCACTCACCTCTTTGCTTTTATTTTCCTCCTTTGGGCGAGAAGGAGAGGGAGAATGGTTGAAAAGAAAGTAAACACTGTTATTTTCTCTTTGGGATTCAAAATAAAGTTCAGAACTCTCTTGTGCAGTGACAGAAATAAAACCAGTGCCTTTAAAGTTAAATAAATACTAAATTCTGAGTTTGAGGGGAAGGAGAGCAACGGATTCAGAGAAAGTAGAACGACTGAAGCTTTGGAGCTGAAAGAGGAGGTGAAGGGCAGAAGAAGCATCAACAAACCAACCTGCTTCTCTTTGTCTTTCTTTTCAGCCTGCAAGGACACACACACACAGACACACACAGACACACACTTGGTTCTTTAGGATCTTTTGTGATGTTCTCCTCCTGGTTCGGCCTCTCTCCTCCAGGCAGTGACTCACACATATATAAAGTTGATTGTTGCTTTGAGCTGAAACCCTCACAGACCCAGTTGTGCTGATTCAGAGTTTCTCACATCCCTCCTCTTTGGGGCGATCGGAAAACTTGGCTTCCTGGGATCGTAATACACTTAAGTATCTCTGAGGAGTCTGCTTTCCGTCTTTCCAACCAAATCATTCCACTAATGACTCGCTCCCCCTGCGTTGGACGGTTTGGTTATTGAAAACCTTCTTGGCCCTTTATGGCAACGCAACACAATCAAAACAACCTGTAGGTGAAAGTCGCCTTCGGCCTCATGTTGACAAAGGGAAACAAATCTCTCCGTTCATCATCTGATCTCTCAGACTCTCTAGTGGTCCTTTCAGGACTTTGTAACTTGGATTTTACTTTCTCCGGACTCATGGGAACGGTCAGTCCTCTTCCTATTGGTGCTATAGTTCTTATTCATTATCATCCTCCTCCATGTCCAATCAAGTCTCATCTAATTGTGGCTTATCGCTCAAAAACCAATGTACAGTTGGTAAAATCCATTAAATCCAGTTCAGACAGATTCAGCAAAAAATTACTTTTTAGATCCCACACTCACACAGACACACACAGACACACATACGCCTCTAAATGCCTGAATATCATTTCATAACACAAATTAAATGCAAACGCACCTTGTCCTTCTTGGAATCAGACTGAAGGTGTAAAAACAGGAAAGAAAAACACAAATGAAGAACACATGAGAAAATGATAACAAAACAAAACGATCCATCATGGAGGGTTAGAGGTTTTATGAGGGTCCTCACCTTTTCCTTGTCAGTCTTATTAAGAAAGAAACAAATAAAACAGAAAGAGACAGAAGACAACAAATGGGAGACATTATTCAAGCAAAACTATGTGTCATTACTGAGCAACAGCGCCCCCTGCAGCCACACATGGGGATTCATTCATCAGCTTTAAGGCTCATTTATGCTCAATGTTAAATACTGAAACGGACGCACTCTGCTAATTTTGCCCATATTTGTGCACGTCTTCTAAAAGCTTACGGATACGCAGCAGAACCACCAGGAATCGGGGGGGGGGGGGGGGCGGTCAGTGTAGCCAACAGTTCAGACGAAACCATTATAAGACACGAGGACAAAATATCAAAGGACGGGAATCATTTTACATTCGACAATACGACACTGGAATAAGTTTAAGGGATTTCTACACATTCAAAATACATAATTTGCTGTTCTACTGATATTCTACTGATACTCTGCTGCCCTTTGTGATGTTATTACACACACAAATACACAAACAAACACCACAACACACTAAACAAAGGTCCTGTTTGAGTGACTGGGACCTGACCGACCTTTTTGTCCTCGTCCTTGTTGTCGATCTGAGGACGAACAGGACCAGAATGTGTTTGGTTCATTCAGAGCATTTAAAAAAGAGAGAAATTAAAATCAACTTTCACATCATTTCAACTTTAAGTTAACGACAGAAGGAAATCTGTCTCCAGGTGAAATCGTTTTATTGGTTTATTCCTGGTGATGCTGATATAAAGATGGACGACATGAAGGCTCCCAAAAGTGAAGCCAAAACATATTGATCGCCCCCTGGTGGCTGGCTGCAGCATAGGTCAAAAATATTTCCTGTTACAGATTACAGATTAATGTCAATACTAAAGTACAAATACCTCAAATGTACTAAGAGTAAATTGCTTTCTCCTGACTCTCAAGCGCAGACTAAATCCACCCTGACTTTCTGCCACTTAAAATCTATTCACGGAGCAAATGGAAAACAGATTAATATAATTTCAACGCTGCAGTCGGATAAATCCTCAATAAACATGAGGTTCTGCTCCATAAACAAAACCCCTTTAACTGCAAAAACAATATGTGATTCCAATTTATATTTATATATTATATCAATTAACCACCGAAGTGAGTCAACAGGCTGAATCGATTCATGCACCTGAATAAATCTGGAGATGATTTCACACATCGATGGTTTTTCAGCAGATAAACACGATTTCTTCTCTTAGACACAAAACAAAAGCCGACACCCAGTGTTTATCTTCTCTTTCACTTCCCTTAACATCTGTTGACGAGGAGGAACTTTACTCGTTAAGCAACACAGCCCAGACATTATCCCCCCCCCCCCGCCCGACATGTCAGAGACCCCCCACGGCCCTCTGACACACAGTCGCCATTTAGTTGAAGCTAAATACGAGATCAAATTCAATTATCTGGCCGCCCACTGCGGCGTCTATTAAACGCTCGGTCTCAGGGCTCCAGCTGTAGATGTGTTCTCTGCTGACATCTGGCACCAGAAGCTCTTTGGCTTCAGGTCTGTGGAGGATTCATTAACACAGGAGGAGGCTGACCACGAGTTCACACGAGTCAGAGCCACTCGATGATATGGAAACAAATCGTAAGTTTTACTTTTTGATTTGAGAAAAGCTCCTAAAGCAGAAAATCCAGGCGAGCAAAGATTTGCATTTTCAAATCCATTTCTCGGGTCTCAAGGTTTTTTTCACGTAAACCTATGATATGTGACTTTGGCCACTAGGGGTCTCTGTCAAAACAACAGCTAAAGGCCTAGTTTGATGATATCGTGAAGCAGCAAAGGATCATGGGAATTATTGTCTTCACCGTGAGTCAGTAGCTAATCAAATCTACAGATGAGGTAAAATAATAAAGTTTTATTCTATTTTTCCTTCTTTCAGTCTCTTACCTCAGATCCTTCAGAGTCTGAGCAGCAGGACTGTTTGAAATGGACAAAACAATAAGAACAGAAAATAAGAAAAAGGACATTTGAGGAAATAATAAAGACTGGAGACTGGGGGGGGGGGGGGGGGGGTCGCTGTGACCTGGTCTCCTCCTCTCACCTTGGAGTCCTCTGACTGTCGGCCATGCAGAATATCCCACAGCCCCCACAAGAAGAGACAGTTATTAAAACATAAAGACAATATGAATATAAATGAAAAATAAAAGTGATGTCCAGTCTTTTCTGCTGATGATGCAGTTTACCCACCATGTCATCCTCCCCTTCATTGTCAGAGAAGGCCTGAAGCAGGTGAGGACATAAAACCAAGTCAAACTAAATATGAACTAAAAACAGGAAAATAAATCTGCTGAGTTTTCAGACAGTCACTCAGCTGTTATCCACTAAAACCATGAATTATGATAATAAATCCATCTGCTATTCAAATATCTCTTGATAGACATGAGTCACAATATCGTCTGGACCAACTCAACTCTGGAAACTAAGTATGGTCTCGCTAGTTGTCAAAATAATCCATTTGTAGACGTCGTCTCTCTAAACTGTCTTCAGCAAACAGAAGAATGAGTCTCAGCCCCATCATCTCAAATCTACAACAACCTACTCGTCCTCCTGTTCTCCCGCTGTGAATCTGTAATGCTCGGTCAAATCTACAAGATCCATCTGGGATTACATGGAATAACATAATCATATATCATATGTCACTTCAGACAAATCTGTCCCTGAGCCTGTGACGGAGAAACGTGTCGACCCACCTCCTCATCACACTCGTCAGGTTCCTCCTCATTCTCCAACTTTCAGGAAGAAACGGCAAAGTAAAAACAGTGATTCTGACATAAAGGTGACAACAGGGGAGAAGAGAGGAGGTGAGGAGCAAGGAAGACGAGGAGGAGAGAGGAGGAGGAAGGAGAGAGAGAGGAGGTGAGGAGAGAGGAAGACGAGGAGGAGAGAGGAGGAGGAAAGAGAGAGAGAGGAGGTGAGGAGAGAGGATTCTATTTGATATCTCATTTATGAGTAAATTGGGATCAACCTCAAAATAGACACAACTCTCCTGTGGATAGGAGGTCTGAGAGCTGGAGGAGGTTCAGGGAGAGTTGGTGCTGTAATGAGGAGGTTGTTTATTTGGGATATGTTGGAGGAGCAACAGGGAGAGAGGGAGCAAGGACACAAAATAAAGAGATAAACCTCGACATACCCTCTCCTCCTCAGCAGTAAGCTGTAGATGGAAACACACACACACACACACACACACACAGACAAACACACACAAACACACACAAACACACACACAAACTATCAATCTCCAGTCTTACGTTAAAAAATAATTAAAGGCCGCACATCTGCTGCACATCCTCAGAAAAGCCTTTTTAAGAAGTTTTCCTCTATTTAATAAATATATGAGTAAAGTTATTTCTATACAAGTTAAAACTGAAAAGTCAAGTGACTATAGAGCCAGATGAAGAGCGTCTGTCTGACTCTAAGGAGACATAATTAAAATATCCGCTGAGTTTATTTAGGTTTATCTGTCTCTGCTGTGGTTCCAGTCTATGCCGCTCTACCACCACGCCGCTCTACTGGCCCGACACCACATCACCAGTGCTGTCATGGTCCCATGAGGATCTCTCCCGAACACACATCACAGGAACAAGGTCACAGCTCGAGGACACTGAGCCGACCCACATACTGAACACACATGGAAACTCTATGTTCAGATTTTCGGTCTCTAACTCGACAAGTAGCCTCGAGTTATGACCGTTTATTATTTAATTTATTCTACTTTTCTCAGATTAGATAAGTGCTCATAAAGTTCTGTTGTAAATTACGATCATAAATAACTTTGTGTTTGTTTTCAGCTGCACATTTGACCAATAATAAAATGTGAAAAACGATATTCAGGCCTTTAAATAAGAAACGAGTTGTCTACACTGATTATAGTTTTGAGTTATTGACGTTTCCTCTCTGACTCAAGCTGCTTCACTGCTGCTCCTGGGTTTGTAAAGATAAATAAGATAAATGTGCTTCGTCACAGTTGAATTATTTCTGGCTCCGTTGGATTAAAACTTATTTAACCGTCGTCATGTTGGATTGTTTTGATGATGATTTGTATTCAGTGAAATCAGCGTCTGAGGTTTGAACTGAAAACCTCTCCTGCGGGAAGTCTTCAATAAACCTTTCACTCACCTGCTTCGCTCCCATGGACTCGAACATCTTCTCCAGGAGGACCCTCATCTGCTGGATGTTGTTCATCAGCACGCACGGCTAGAGGAGGTCGGGGAGAAAGCAAACGAGAAAACAGGTTAAAGAAGTTCCAGAGTTAGAGAAGCAGCTAGAAGATTCCTCCACTCCACAGAGAAGAGGAGGAGGAGGGAGGATGTTTGGAGACGCAGCAGCTACTCACGATCTTCTCCTTCTCACAGTAGGAGGGGAAGCTCTTAGCCAGCAGGGCGCTGTACTGCAGCAGCACTTTGGTGATCGTCTGCAGGGAAAACACAAAACAAACATTCAGGACGTGTTCGATTCTCAGGGGAACATCTGGAGAATGAATCTGAACACTGGGGCTTCCGTCCACGTCAAGTTTTTACATTTAAATCTATTATTTATAACCTGGGTTTCTATCCATCAGGAAGAAAATTGAGCCGTAAAGTTTCGTCATCAATTTCTCACTAGTTCTTCAAATCAAATCAGAAAACGTTTCACCCACGAGAGACAGAGAACAAACGATGCAGCTTATTAAACATCCCAAGATAAAATATTACAACTGTAAAATGAGGAAGGACACGTGAGTTCAGGACGTTCGGCCTGTTTACATCAAACTTTGAAACCAGTCCATTTATCGGCTCTGATGTGAAGAAGAACTTTCTGCTCCTCTGTTATCTCCTCTTCTTTCTGCTGAGTCAGCCAGATGGCTCTCTTTCATGTCTTTATAAAACAAACTATTACTGCAGTGGTAAATAGAAGAGAGAGAGAGAAAATGGATGATAAAGATTTAAAGAAGAGAGAAATAAAGAAATGATCCGAGCTCAGAAGACGGGATGGAGGCGGCGGCTCCGACTGGGACGAGATGAAAAGGAGGAGGGAGATTAACTTGAAAAAGAAAATGGATTCATGGGTCGGGGACGTGGAGACAGGCGGCTGAGAGATGTCTTACATTAGCTATTCTTTATTTAATGAGTCCCTCATTGATCGAACACACACACACACACAGACACACAAACCTCTGTGCACACCATTCTTCTCCAGAGACAGGTTTGTTAGATTTAGTGTCTTTGACTAAAAGCAACTGCCTCCAATTCAAAAAATAAATAAAATCTGTGGCTCAGTTACGACAGAAGCACTGAATTCAAGAACCTGAAAGCCGGAGGTCAGTATCTCAGAGGAATAAAGGATTCAAGAGATTTAAAAGTCACGATTTAAAGCTGCAACACAATTAACTTTATGGTAAAAATGCAAAATAGTACAGTTATTCCTTTGACACATATATATTTGACTCTAAATCATCATAATTCACTGAATGATCAAGCTAAATTCAGAATAGCCCAGAAAACACAGACATATAGATTAAGAAATGGCAAAATTAAAACAAAACTAGCTGCCAGCCAATCAGAGTAAAAAGGACAAAATATAGTTTTATATATTGACTCCAGTTCCACTATATTTTTTTGTAAATTGTGTAAACTGAGTATTAAACAGAGCTTTTTGGAGAAACAAGATTTTTTAAACATATATCGGGGACAAGTCAAGTACTTTCATTCACATTCGTTCCGTGTGCATGAAGGTGAATCATGTGACGACATGTGAACCTGGTGTGATTAACGTTTTGTCACGTGGTGCATGTCACCTTGGCGAAGCGGCGGTTGTAGTGAGCCACCACGGTCGGGTCGGGACAGTCCAGCTTCCTGATGATCTCAAAGCTCTGGTTGAGCTGAGTGAAGACGTCGACCACGGAGCTGGAGAACAGAGCGTGTTCGGACGTCTGCTGGAACTGCAGGAGGAGGGAAGAGCACAGTTCTGTGTTCAAGACCAGAGCTGATGTGTCCTACTACTGCTCCTTCTCTCCTTCTCTCCTTCTCTCCTTCTCTCCTTCACCTCGAAACAAACCCAAACTCTGACCATTCTTATTTCTAGCTGCTGTACTAACCACAGATCTCAGGGTGCAACACAACTTTGTCCTTCACTTCTAAATGTAACAGATTCTTGGCGGCCTGGCACTGATCATAATTGATCATCAGTCAAGTGGCTCAGATGGACGTGTGCTCGGTGCCCAGCGGAGCTGCTGAGCCGACCTACAGCTTCCTGAACAGAACCAGTGAAACAGTTGAGTCAGTCAAACTGCTCAGTTCTGGTCTGCAGACGTTTCTCCTGAAGAGAAAGAGCAGCTCGGGGACGACCAGGAGGGCGAGAGACAACATGTCCATCATTCTGTCCCAAAGCAGAACTCTGCTGCACCTGAGTGAACTGAAGGTCGTGGGACTGAAGCCGTCTCTCACTCTGCACTGGATGGAAGTGTTCTCTCCTTTCTCAGGCTGTTTCTGATCCAGGAGGGAAAATCTAACTGGAAACCGTCAGAACGCAGCCGTCATATGAAGCTGGATTTGGTTCTGATCCAGTTTAATGTTGAAAATAAACCAGATATATCAGTTTATAATCAAACGGAGTAATTGCATTTTGCATGTTAACATCCAACAGCGTTCATTAGTAGCAGTGACTTTTATAGGATCTTCATTAGGATTTTCAAACTAATATTTGCCTGATGAATTTGTTTACTGATATTTGCAAACGTTTCAGCTCGGCTCATCGAGAGAAGACCACAAATCGTTCCTGTTTGACTTCATTAAATCTCTGTCCTCAGGAAACGAGATTCAAACTTCACAGTAAATTACTACATTTGCTTCAAGTGGAGAAACGGCTGATGACAAAGTGACGAGAGCTCACTGGTAAACAAACACACGTCAACAGGTTTAATCCAGTTCTGAGCCACAAGCCACTGCCTGCATATTCACTGTGAGTCACACTTCTCAGGGATAATATTATTTATAAACCGATTGCCAGTGCAAACAAACATCAACCAGTGGTTTAGTCATAATGCATAAATAAACATCTGCTGCCAAAGCGAGATGCAAGTGACAGGGTACACTTATTTAACGTCCTGTTTACATCCACACAACAGGAGCTGCAGAGCCAACTCTATAATCTGTGAGTTTTATCCATTTGTGTGTAATTATTGTGTCTGCCTGATGACACAAGCTGGTGACAGTGTTGTGAACCTCAGGTTAGTGACAACGTGGACGTGTTGTCTGGAAACACTGGAACAAATAAACCAATAAACAAGGACAAACAAGGACAATGGATGAGTGCCAGATATGTGAGACCCCTTGATTGATTGAAAATTCGGGAGTCTCTGAAAAAAAATATTTTTGTCCAGTATTCGTTAAGCAGATTATAACTGAACTCAGTGTCTTAAACTTCATTGTTTTATAAGAAGCGTCTGCATGGAGCACTTTTAAGAAACCTCATATTATTTTGTGGTATTGGTTCATTAGACAGAATCATGTTGAGAGCGTTTCTCTGGTGGACCAGGTTCTGTTTGGACCAGGTTCTGTTTGGACCAGGTTCTGTTTGGACGTCCCTCCTTGTCCCCGCCTCCCGGACTCACCCCCTCTCTCTTGTCCCGCTCCAGCGCCGCGTGCATGAACTCCATGGACACCTCCTCGTTCTCAGCCAGCCAGGCCAGGACGAACTGCAGGAACCACCTGGAGCAGCGAGAAGACGAGAAACTGTCACTGAGCGGCTGCGTCCTCACAAAGAACAAACACCAGAAACTCTCTCTGAAAGAAGAGCCTCCTGAAAAGTAAGAATTAGGTTTAATATTCAGGTTCATTCAAATCTCCAGGTCTCACATGGAATTCTTTATGAATATAATCTTTTTTTTTACTGTTTTTTCTTAAATTGACTGATTCCACTTGTTTCATTGTTTCTGAAATATTTTACAGATGTAAAACACCTTGTTACTTTATCTAAGTAAAATGTATTATCACGAGGATAATTATAACTCTATGACCAATACTTATAGTATAATTATTATAATGTACATACCTGGCAAGGAGTGATGTGTATGAGTGTGTAGTTGTGTGTGTTTTGTATATGTGTGTGTGTGTGTCCATCAACGTGAATCCACCAACAGGCGAAATGATCAAACAAGGTGAAATACCATCTGTCTGGATGAGAGAATAATGTGAGGGCATACCTGTGTGTGTGTGTGTCTGTGTGTGTGTGTGTCTTACGCTGGGTACTCAGGCACAGCGTCTGTGGCGGCCGGCAGGTCCTGAACGTACTCGTTGTACAACCACTTGACCTTGAAGTGCAGGTTCATGTAGTCGGCCGTCTTACAGAGACGATGCTTCTCGTGTTCTGTAGAAAAGAAGAACACACACAGACACACATACACAAAGACACACAAGTTTACACACCACTGACTTCCTGTCGTTGTGGACAGCTCAACCCACACTGTGACCACACAAACACAACCAAGTATATAGACATTGTATTAAGACATCTTTTAATATAAAACATAAATGCTCATTTTAACAAACACACACCGAACACGCTCACGCACACACACACACACACACACACACGCACACACACACACAGTCTTACCAGCGTAGAAATCAACTCTGCGGATGCGGAATGAGTTGGGGGCTGAGGTGGCGACAGAGTTATGACAGAAACCAACCAGATGTCAGAGAGAAGGAGGAAGCAGGTGAGACAAAGAAACGACAGAGATGAAAATGGCTTTGAAGATGAAAAAGAAAATAACGCTACGACAAAAATTAAAACGACCAAGTCTAGAAGAGGAGGACAGACGAGTGGACACAGACACAACAGACACTACAGACAAGTGACCCTGTTCTACACTGTCACTGTGGACTGTTGAGTCTGAGCGGAGACAAGTGCTCTATGTGGAACTGGTTAAACTGGGTCCCAGATGTCCCACTACAGCTCTGACTCTCTAGCTCTGGTCTGCACGGAGACAGAGAGAGTCGTCGAAGTGATGAAGTTGTGTTCTTCATTTGCACATGTGAGTGTGTTTGTCTATGTATGTGTGTTGTCTCAGTGTGTTGTGACTCTCTCTGTCTCTGTGACCCGACACAGACACACAACCACTGTCTCCTCTGACTGTTTCTGTTCGTCAGCTACGATGCGTCTCACCGTTCTTCCAGCGGCAGTGATCGATTTGATGCAAAACTGGAGGAGAGTTGATGGATGGAAGAAAAGAAAGAGTGAATGGAAAGGGCAGGAAACCTCACACACACATACACACACACACACACACACACACACACACACACACACACACACACACACAGAGTCTTACCCTCCAGGGCGTATTTCATGTCCTGAGCAAACAGACTCCACATGACCTCAGCACTGACTCTGCCAACATTGAGTTCCTGAGGAAACCTGAAGAAGAAGAAGAAGAAGAAGAAGAAGAGGAAGAGGAAGAGGAGGAGGAAGAGGAAGAGGAGGAGGAAGAGGAAGAGGAAGAGGAGCAGTCAGAACAGAGAGAAGTTCCTCAGCTCGTCTGTTCGTTCACATTCTGCCTGAAACCGAACTCATCATGAGACACTTTGTGAGATCAGAGGCAACGTAAAGGGAAAGAATAACAGAAATTCCAAAAGTAAAGAACAAAATCATAATTTTAGGCTATGTGTCACTTTCAATTTGGAATTATCTGTTTTTGGAACCATCCAAAAGTAAATAAAAGTGGTGCTAAGGTTTATTTTAAATTATTGGTTGTTTGTCATTTCATAAACTTGTTAAACTATGAGTCACAAAAAAACTACAATATTCTGTGATTCTCTTGTTTTTGCTTCTTTCTCTTAAGCAGACTTTCAGTTTGTAAAGAAAAACTATTTAAATAAAGTTTCATGCCATATGAATAATATAATTATCCATGTGGAGAATAGAGGAAGAGTGAAACTGACTGGTTGATGATGGGCGTGTACGAGTTCTTGTCTTCCTCGATGATGGAGACAATGAGCGTGATGAGCTTGGGCCAGAAATCCAGATTCTGAATACTTGGGCCCTGCTCCTCCGGCTGATTCTCCTCCTTCTTCTCCTCCTCCTCCTCCTCTTCCTCCTCCTCTTCTTCCTCCTCTTCCTCCTCTTCTTCCTCCTCATCCTCCCCCTCTTCTCCTTCAGCTTTTTCCTTCTTCTTCTTCTTCTTCTCCTTCTTCTTCTCTGGCTTGGGCTGCACGAGGAACAACATCGGTGAGGTTATAACAATAGGATGAGTTAACTTTGTGAAAATATGAATTTGTGTGTTTACTCACGGGCGGGGCGGCGGACTGGAACTGCCGGTTGAAGAGCTCCAGACAGTTGTTGAAGATGTACTCGTAGGTGGAGTTCAGACAGGCCTTCACGCAGTCCCGCACCACGTTGGCCGCTCTGGGAGGACTCTGCAGCTCCAGCACCTGGAGACGAGCCGGACGACTCACAGGTCAGATAAAAACTCAACCAAACATTCATGCACATGCAAAATCTGGAGGTTGCAACATATCTGATGTTTAGAGAAACAAAAAAACCTCCAGGTCAGAGTGAGATCGTTCACTGGGTCCCTACCTTCATTCTGAAGAACGTGATGCTGGTGAGAAGATCCACTGTGGACTTGAGGTCGTGGAGGCGAGGCTTGCTGCTGGCTGGGAAGTTGTTCTGCAGACAGACACACACACACACACACACAAACACACACAGACACCGTTAATGAAAGTTCTTCCCTGCTGGACTAAGGTCTTCTTGGGTCATTTGATTTTATTCAGTGTCGGTTTTCAATCTCAGCAGTTTGTCGTTTTAATCCTCATCACGTCTCCCAGGTCACCGAAGCTTTGAATTTATCATTGCATAACTAATGACAAGCAAACAGTCACAATGAATGCTGAATTAAAAAAAAAACGAATAAACTGAAAGAGACGGGAGAAATTAAACGTCTGAGAGGCCGAGAACTTTAACCTTCAGAACATGTCGGAGGAAAGAAATCACAGGAAGAGCAGAAGAAGGTAAAAATGTTTGGGGTGATGATGGTTCATAATTAATCTACACAAGTGTGTCTGTGTGTGTGTGTGTGTGTGTGTGTGTGTGTGGAGGAATAACAATGGCTGCAAGTGGACACTCACCCTGTACATGGAGAGGTCGATACGCAGCGAGTTGTGCAGCTGATCCAGGAGCTTCACAAATCGATCTCTCTGTCGGAGACAAGAGAAAAACAGACACTTTGTTCAGGTTCTCTGCCATTTCTTTCCAGACTGTGTGTGTCTGAGTGTGTCTGTGTGTGTGTGTGGAGAAATAAAGAGACGAGTGCAGAGATGATTTGTCTGAAGAGAAAAATAAAAAACCCAGAGCGTCTTTTATCTTCAGCTGAATCTGAAGGCCGGTGAACATGGAGAGAAGAGTCAACACAACATGGACGTACAACAACTGAACACAAGAGGAGACACCAGGTGTGATCTATAATACTCAGGAGAACATGTGAGACCCGCTCGTTATGAGACATTTGAACATAGAGACGATGGAGACACTCTGGGCCAGTAAAACAACCTGAAACCAGGAGAGAAGAAGAAGTGAGAGAGTGAGAGAAAAAGTGAGTTGATAAAACGAGACGGAGAAAACGAGGCGGAAGAAGAAACACTAAATTCACAATATACCAAACCACACGCATCCTGCAGTGAATCCCACAATGTTGTCTTCAGATTGTGTAACAGTAAAAGTTTCTCTGTCACGCCTCAGGCTTCCACTCGTGTACTGAGGGTTTCCCTTTTGTTTTCAACTGAGGATGAAGGAGTGAACCGTGGCCAACACCAACTGGCACTGAGGCCCGGTGGAAGAAGCCAGGTTCTCATGAAGCCGGGGAGTCTCTGCTCTGCAGCCGGAGTCTGTCTGTGCGTCCCGGTGAGACGGGGACAGGACGGTTGTGTAACAGGAAGCGGAGACACAGGAGAGGGGGGGGTTGTCTTTCTGAGTCTAAACCAACGTGTGCGTCTCAGTGACTGTATTCAAGATGGACGACATGTTTCCACTGGAGTCTAGATACAAATATACAAATATCTATAAATATCTATTCATTCCATGACACTATGAGACCTGTAAATTATAACATTACACATCTGGATTCTTTAATTTGGCTGCTGAATGAACCCAAGTCAGCTCAGGTGTAAATCTCACCTCTCTGAGTTCTTTATATTAGAGTTTCACTGCAGCTGCTTATTCATTTATGAAATGGACGGCTGACGTCTCTCACTTAGCATCAAGGAAGAAGTGGTGAGTCACATTCAGGGAACGTCACCAATGAGAAAAGAAGACAAAGCAAAATGTGATGAAAGGGCTTCTTAGAAAAATGTATTCGATCGATATTCTGGCCGTATCAAAAAACTCCTGAGACTTCACACTCGATGTCATCGATTAAATCCAAAAAACCTCAGTTCACTCTGAGTCATTAACCCCCCCCCCCCCCGTTTGTTCCCAGAAGCAAAGTTCTGAGCTGCATCGGCTTCACTCAGTCAGAAAGAGGACGGAGGTGTGACATGTCTCCTGCACACAGACACACACACACACACACAGACAGACACCTGTGCAAAATAACAGGCGGTGAAACTGCCTCTAAAACTGTCAGACGGTGACATGAATTCAGACGTGAATGATGGAGGAGGAGGAAGAACAGATGTCACTGCATCTTCCTCAGACAGAGAGAGAGAGAGAGAGAGAGAGAGAGAGAGAGAGAGAGAGAGAGGGAGAGGGAGACAGAGAGGGAGGAGATAGAGGACGAGAGAGCAGACAGAAGTTTGATCCTTTCTATCTCATTTACCATGGCAACAGGTTTAACAATTACATAAAAAAACAAAAACAAGAAACGCACAACGAGACAAAGATGATGTTTGTGATGTTCAAAGTCTGTCTGAGTAAATTAAGGGAGACAGACGGTTAAAAACAAAAAAACAAAACAACTTCCTGTTTGTCTGTGACCTCTCCTCTGAGAGCAAAACACTGAATGTCCTAAAACAAAAAAATGAAATCAAGCTGGAGAACATTTGAAAGATTTATGATTTTCTAGAAGAAAGATGTGGAAGAAAAGATGTAGGTCACTTTAACACTGTTTGTCACTTATAGATGACTTGATAGATAGATAGATAGATAGATTAGATAGATTAGATAGATAGATAGATAGATAGATAGATAGATAGATAGATAGATAGATAGATAGATAGATAGATAGATAGATAGATAGATAGATAGATAGATAGATAGATAGATAGATAGATAGATAGATAGATAGATAGATAGATAGATAGATAGATAGATAGATAGATAGGATAGATGGATAGATGGATAGATAGATAGATAAGATAGATAGATAGATAGATAGATAGGATAGATTGGATAGATGGATAGATGGATAGATAGAGAGATAGATACATAGATAGATAGATGGATGGATAGATAGATAGATAGGATAGATTGGATAGATGGATAGATGGATAGATAGAGAGATAGATACATAGATAGATAGATAGATAGATAGATAGATAGATAGATAGATAGATAGATAGATAGATAGATAGATAGATAGATAGATAGATAGATAGATAGATAGATAGATAGATAGATAGATAGATAGATAGATAGATAGATAGATAGATAGATAGATAGATAGATAGATAGATAGATAGATAGATAGATAGATAGATAGGATAGATGGATAGATGGATAGATGGATAGATGGATAGATAGATAGATAAGATAGATAGATAGATAGATAGATAGATAGATAGATAGGATAGATTGGATAGATGGATAGATAGAGAGATAGATACATAGATGGATGGATGGATGGATGGATAGATAGATAGATAGATAGATAGATAGATAGATAGATAGATAGATAGATAGATAGATAGATAGATAGATAGATAGATAGATAGATAGATAGATAGATAGATAGATAGATAGATAGATAGATAGATAGATAGATAGATAGATAGATAGATAGATAGATAGATAGATAGATAGATAGATAGATAGATAGATAGATAGATAGATAGATAGATAGATAGATAGATAGATAGATAGATAGATAGGATAGATGGATAGATGGATAGATAGATAGATAAGATAGATAGATAGATAGATAGATAGGATAGATTGGATAGATGGATAGATGGATAGATAGAGAGATAGATACATAGATAGATAGATGGATGGATAGATAGATAGATAGGATAGATTGGATAGATGGATAGATGGATAGATAGAGAGATAGATACATAGATAGATAGATAGATAGATAGATAGATAGATAGATAGATAGATAGATAGATAGATAGATAGATAGATAGATAGATAGATAGATAGATAGATAGATAGATAGATAGATAGATAGATAGATAGATAGATAGATAGATAGATAGATAGATAGATAGATAGATAGATAGATAGATAGATAGATAGATAGATAGATAGATAGATAGATAGATAGATAGATAGATAGATAGATAGATAGATAGATAGATAGATAGATAGATAGATAGATAGAATGATGGATAAATAGATAGATAGAGAGATAGATAGATAGATAGATAGATAGATAGATGGATGGATAGATAGATGATTTTAGATACATAAATAAAAAAGGCATTTTAAACTCAGACTTTTTAAAACATATGAATTGACTTTATAATAAACCGGCTTCATTTATTAGTTAAACCGTTTGGAGCTCACAGGTTCATCCAATAATCAAAATATATTTAGTTTTGAATGAGTTTGTATTTTTCAGTCATTTATCATAATGTTTTTTTCTGGACTGTTTCATCCATTAAATGATTCTTATTCACTGATGTATCCCCATCTGGTTATTTAAGTGTTATTAATGTTCTCTGTCATGAAACTGTTTCTCAGACACTCGTGTCCCAAAGGACTAAACTCTCTGAGATGAAACCAGCGATCCAGCTCATCACCAACTGGTAAACCCAGAAACAGCCCCTCCCAGTTGCTCCCAGTCTCCAGCCCCCTGACCCATTAAAGCAAGCACAAGCTCGTATATCACTGGAGTCTGAGAGCGACCGGCCGGAGAACTGGAGTCATTGAGCTCAACCTCCTTCTGCTCTAATGTGGTTAGTGGCTTTAATAAAGAACAATCCTCCATTAAAACGTCCAATCACCCGTGTTCCTCATCATCTCAGGTTTATAGCCCGACACCGACAGTATTCACAAAGAGGGCGTCGGTGTAAGAGCAGAGTGCATTGTGGGTCGGTTTCAACGCGTCTCACTCACCCCGAAGTTGGAGGCTGCGAATCGGGCTGGAGCGGAGACGTTGGTGGAGGCGGTGGGGTGGGCGTAGAAGGCATTGATGTTGGCCAGCAGGGTGCTCATCACGGCTGGGACCCCCGACAGCATGTACTTAGAGGACAGGCAGGAGAAGTGGCTGAGGACAGACACAAGAGGAGAAGGTTTAGAGAGGAGGAGGAGCAGGGTTGGAAGGAGGTGGGATGTGGAGAAGAGTATACGGACACAGACGGAGCCTGCTGTCTGTACTAAAGTCCGGATTTTTGCAAGAGATCTGAAAAACTACAGACACGGATGAAACAGATGAAACTTGCACTGGGACGAAGTCTCGGCCATTTCTGCGTCCAGCTTTAATTCACTGGTCCCAGTGCGATGTTCCTTCAACACACAATCACAGCTCTGTCCCTTAAGGTCAAATTACAAACTTATGAATGTAATTAAACTAGTGTGTGTGTGTTTCTGTGTGTGTGTCTTTGTGTGTGTCTGTGTGTGTGTGTGTGTCTGTGTGAGACTTTCTCTCCACCTGCCGATCCACTAATCCAATCAACATCTGGGAAATCTCCAAAGAGACGGATCATCTTTTCTCATTAGATGAGATAAACTCATTTGCATTCTGTTTATAGTCTTTATGACAACCCTGCACACGCACACTCACACACACACACACACAAAGACACACACACACACACAGCAAACACAATCAGACTAATTGAAAACATTTCCTGATTGGATTTTCTCACTACAGGCCGACCTCATCGCAGCCTGTTGAACGAAACTGATGCCTCACTTACACTAACACGTGCACGTTAACACACACAAACACACACACACAGGGGGACACACACCCGTTCACACACAACAACACTCACGTCATCGCCTGGTAGATCGACTCGATGCCGTAGCGCATGGCGAACTCGTCCACGATGTCCTGCTGCACCTCGCCAAAGTAAACCTTCCAGGCGTCATCGCCCTGCGCGCCCGGGATCTTCACCACGCCGCCGCCCTCCACGTCCGTGGAGAAGTGGAACATGTTCTGACAGAGGGAGGTCCACCAGGTCAGCGTGTACTAATACTACTACTACTGCATCAGTCCTTTCATGTATTGATTGATTATTTAAATACATTTACTCATTTAATATTTGACTGCATCATTCATTCATTATAGATTCATCATCAATCAGACACAGACGTTACGTTTACACTGGGTTTAATTTCTGAAACACAAATGGAACCAGATACTCCAGACATCTGATTCTAATGCACAGTGTGTGTGTGTCTGTGTGTGTGTGTGTGTGTGTTGTGTGTGTGTGTGTGTTACCTCATGAAGGCACGTGTACTGAACGTGGTACGGGGCCACCTTCTCCTCTCCCTCGATCTCCACGCTGATATGAAGACGAATGGCCCCAGACACAGCCGACTTGTCTGTTCTCTTCTCTGCAGAGACACACAGGCACACCCATACACACGCACACGCACACACACAAACACACACACACACACCAAATTACACACAACTGATAAAGTACTCAGAATTACATTTTTTAATCTAAGCTGAGAACTGAAGGAGTAAACACCCCGACTGACTCTACTGATGATTAATCAACACACAAACACACAGACACACACACACACACAGACACACACACGTACCCAGGTTGTACCAGACGTCCATCTCTCCGCTCAGCGTCCGGACCTCGATGATGCTCTGACCCAGGAAGTCGTCGGACTCCCTCTTCAGTCGCTGCTTCACCCGCGACTTGATGTCGTCGTCCTCGTCCCAGACGCGCAGCTTGATCCGGTCCGACGAGTTGTGGCACTCGCTGTGGGGACGGGGGGGCGGGGGGACAGGGCGACAGGGGGACGGGGGGACAATGGGGTGTTAGGGTGGAGGGTTTTCAGTTCACGCCTGGAGCCACTCGTCATTCACAACTATGTAAAGAACTCGTGAACTCTATGTTCCTCTGGAGACGTCTCACAGCTGAACTTCACCTCCAGGTGGAAACAAAGAACCTGAACTCACAAGCTGAACTTCTCCTCCCAGACCGGGTTCAGGTTCCCGTAGATGGTCTTCGTCCTCTTCTTGGTTTTGCCGACCTGGATGGTGACGTACGGGTCACTGGAGCCCGTCCGGTCCTTGGCCTGGAGACCCTGTGCACTGACGACTGATGACACACACACAAACACACACAAACACAAACACAAACAGTAAGAATGACTGTTAGAATTACATAAGAACAACAAACACCTACTCTCCCTCTTCATCTTTCTGCTTCTCATTCACACACACACACACACACACACACACACACACACACACAAACAGGAGATACCACCCACAGAGTTACGCAAAGCCTCGTAACACAACACTCCTGACTCACAGCCAGATGTTGAGTAACTCTATTCCTCATCAAATTATATTGAAACACCTGTGACCTGATGTTTCACAGTTCTGTGCAACAAGTGAAATTATAAATAAACTCAAAGCTCAAAGCGTCACGTCATCGAAACACATTCCCTGATTTTTACGATGGCAAAGGGAGGTCAGGCCTGAACACCTGTCATGTTTTTTTTGTTATTATTCTTTTATGATTGTGTTTGTATTTTGTTTTTATGTTTTTTTTATTCGTGAACCACTTGTTCTGAGAAGTGCTATATCAATAAGATATGATTATTATTACAGTTGTTGTTGTTGTGTTCACAATCACTTTATCTCCCGTGGTTCAGGAGAGGGAACGGGTCGTCCACCAACCAGAGGGTGGGCGGTTCGATCCCATGTCTCCCCCGGCGAGACCCTGACCTGACAGCTGTGAGGACAGTGTGAGTGAAGTGTGAGAGAGACAGAGCTGCAATCTTTAGACTTTGGAGAAAACCAGCGCAGACACGAGGAGAACATGCAAACTTCTCACGGACGTTTTGCTCGTTAACAAACCTGCTTGTGCCGTGGGTTGAAATGCAAAATTCTAATTCAGCTTTAAATGTCCTCATAACTTTGCTATTGGTTCATTGAGCGTCTGCGACTGCTGCGTCTCATGTGTGCTAGAGACAGATTTGAATATCAATCAGAGCAGATATCCCTCCTGAGTCAACACACTTTTCAAAGCGTCCTCAGCAGAGCGCCTGTCAGTCCGGCCTCGAGTTCAGTCGCAGCTTGACTCACATACACAACTGGGTTTGAGTTAAAAGTGATTCTGAGTGTGATTCACATGAGGGACACGACTGATTCATGTGAAAAGAAAAAGAGAGTGTGATGAGAAAGTTAAAATATAAAACAGCTCGACTGATTTATATTTCCTTTAATACAATGTTCGCTAAGTAGTTTCTGCACGACTGTTGAAGGACAGCGTTGTTGTTCTGTCCCGAACATTTAGATTAAAAATTCATAGTCAATGTTATTCTGTTATTCTCCATCATGAACTCATGAACTCCCGAGCAGAAGAAGGATTAAAACCAACCAAATGAAAACCTCCCCGCTTATGAATCCACATTTATTTCCATTTCATGTGGATTTTTATTTGAATCTGAACCAAATTGGAAACACTGTTCTAGGTTTGTTTCATCAAAATCCATTCATTATTTCCTAGGAAATTGGAAAAATGACAAAAAAGCACAAAGTAATTAAAAAATAATCCTACATTCGACCGCTTTTTTCAAAACCTTCCATCAAAATTTGTGAAAATCCTTTCAGAGGGTTTTACATAATCCTGCTGAGAAACAAACAAACTAGAGCATCACTCAGAGAAGCTCATTCCTCTGCCAACGCCAAACAATCCCTGAAATCAAGCTGCACCAGATTTCACTCACTAAGGATTCATGGATTATTATTATTCTGAGCTGGATGCAAGACGCATTTAGCCCCGCCCACAACATTTGAGGTCGGGAAGTTGGGTCTGGAGTCGCTCTGTTGGGGAGAAATTATGCCCGAACAGAAATTGTTCGGACCAATCAGATTGTCAGGGCGGGCTTTATACGATGATTGACAGATTATCAACGGTAACGTAATCAACCACGTCATCAAAGTGCCCTCGGGTTGAATTCGTTTTCAACAAACATGCCTGCTGCTGGAGAGCTGAGATGTGTAGATGCTGCCATTGAGTCTGTTTGAGAAGACATCGACAGCGCATTCATTTTGAAAGAGGAACAGAGAACGTGGAGTCGACGCCGAAGCACCACGCTTATCCCTATCGAGCCGGTGCTTGGCTGTTCACCGGGCAGCGCTAATAATATCACCCGTTGATCCAGTAGTATTCAAGCATATACTTACTTGTTGCTCCAACATTAAGCAACAGCGTCCCAACATGTGTCCTTTTTTGTGTTGTCTTTATACAACATGTTCTGAGGATCATACAACTCACTGTACTTCTCCACTTCAACTATTAATTTAATGTCATCCATGTTGAAGAACCTATCCGCTGTTTCCTCTGTTGAATGTCGGTGTCGAGGGTAAATTACGTATTCTCCACTCATGAAATCTGGGAAAATGCTAAAAATCCTGATCTGCACCAAAACTCCAAAGTTTCTTTTCCATGAGCCGCTCTGGATCCTTCCACCAGGTTTCATGGAAATCCAGTGAGTTGATGTTGTGTCATCCTGCTAATCAACAACAAACCAGGCAAAACAAACACACGGGGTGAGAACACACAACCTCCTGGTGAAGTTACTGATGATTTGATGCCTTCAGCTCCAGGGTTTAATTCCCTGTGAGACACATTTATGAAAAACGTTGTTATTGCTCTTCTGAAACGTCCGCGACCGTTTGCAGGATTTGGAGTGAGAACGAAGACGAGGTCCGACGTGGATCCACAGGAGAGCGAGTGATGAAGATCAAAGCCCCGGCTCCTCGTCTCCGATGATCGGGGAGACAAGGTGTGATGGCTGCTATGGCAACGCTGCCGCCGCTATGTGTTGTGTAATTGTGTCTGCTGGTTGCTATGGAAACAGCGGTGGTTGTGATGATGCAGATAAACGTGAAAAATGAAAAGATCAAAGTTCCTTCACGGTTCAGATCAGGTTGACAGGTGTTTATCAGCTGCTTCTTCTGCAGCTTCTAAGAGACTGTTCCTGTTGAGGAGTTTTAGTCCAGCTCTCCCTGCACAACCCCCCCCCCCCCCCCCGCCTGATAAATCAATAAGTTTCTTTGAATAAACAGAACATTGGAGCAAAAAAAAGCAATGATTAAATCCATTATTCACATTATGAAATAAACTGAAATGAGCAGGTTCAACAAACGGCCTGAAGAATAAAACAAGGAGAGGTAACTTTGAGTTTGTTCTGCAGACCGACATCGCACAGAGAGAGGAGTGTTACACACACAAACACACACACACAAACACACACACACACACACACACACACAAACACACACACACACACACGCCTGGTGGACACTGTTCACACTGCAGCTCCAACCAGGTACATTAATAACAATGGAAAAACCCAGAAGACAGAGAGGTACAGGACATTGAGAGAATTAGATTAAATAACAGAAAACAGGTTGTAGATGCTCGAGTAATATTTACATTATGTTTTGCAGGGAGTGTTTATAAATGTGACTCAGAACTGAATATGAAAACAGTCATCCTGCTGTAAAGAGCTTGGTTATGTTTTCAGCAGATTAACGACATGAAACTTGGTGAAAAAGATAATTAATTGAAAAGAAGAATTTGTTTAGACGAGCTTGTTTGTTTTCCTCTGTCTTCAACTTTGTGAGATGTGTGTTTTTTTGACATGGTCACCAATTGTCATCGGGGAATAATTAATGGATATCTTACATTTTATTAAAAGGATTACGATCATTTTATCTTTTAAAAGCTAAGGACGCCTGATATCAGGGTCTGGACTTTCTCCAGAGTTTTGTCTTTCACATATGAACAACAACACAGAACTCACTGGAACTGTCAGGTGATGTGAGCACAAAATACCCGAAGCAGGTTCCCAGTATGATCCCAGTCAGCCAGACCAATGGGGGCTAATATAGACGTATTCATTTCAAGGTGATAGAGCTGGACGTACTGTTGATGGTGATCTTGGCCGACCACTTGGAGGTGCCGTCCAGGACGCTCTGCTTGATGCCCTTCATGTACTGAGCGTGGATCATCTTGGAGATGTCGAACACGCTCCGGATCTCCTCGAAGATCTCCGGCTTGTTCCTCTCGCGGATCTTCATCCTGTCCTTCATGGCCATGATGATGTGCTGTGTCCGGTCCTCCGCCCCCGTCTTGGAGCTCTTCTCGGCCGCTCCTGAAGAAGAGAAGAGGGGAGGAAACAGAACGTGAGGGTCGGTAATGAGCCTGGAGGTTAGAACGAACAGTAAACACCGAAGTCAACCCTTATTTAAATCTTTCTTGAAGATCAAATGAACCTGAATATTTCCTTCACCTAAAACTTTACACAGTTTCATTTTATAATGGATTATTACAGTTTGTTAGTAAGAAATAAGTTAGCAAGAAAATGTTGAGGACAGATTCTGTGTCTGGAAACACCAGGTGCTATTTGTCCGTGTTTCTCTTTGGGATCCAGTTTTCCGGGGCTTGGATCCTCGTGGACTCACTCTGCAGACAGTCGGCGTTCAGCAGCTCCTGGCACTTCTCGTGCACTTTCACGCCGCACTCGGCACAGCGCATGCCTTGTCGGGCGATTCCCCACAGCAGCCCCTCGCACTCGTAGCAGTACGTGGGCGTGGTGGCCGTCCAGACCTCGAAGTTGTGGGGCGTGGTGCAGGAGATGGGGTAGATCAGAGCCTGCAGCGTCTTCTTGTACACGTGGGTTTTCTGACGGAGCGAAGAGACAAACAAAGATGAGGGACAAAGACAACAATACAACAAGGACAGAAAAGACACAAACCAGCACAAAGACAAGGTCGTAAAAGTGTTAAAAGAAATGAAACCACTGGAAACTATATGATCCACACTCTTCTTGATTTGATTCGTCTGCAGCATTTATTTGGAAAAAGGTGTTGGCTTGTTAATTAAAGAACAATCTCAGGTGGCCTCAATTAGGATTATGGAGAAACGTGATTTTTTATCTTTCAAAACTTCTCATCTGATGAAGTAAATTCTGCGTTTGTCCCGTGCAGGCGGACACCTGATCTATACTTTCTCATTGATTCATCTTTGTTTCCTGCGTTTGACTTTATTCTTTCTGCCCTGTGCTTTATTTACTCTGATTTACTTCCTTGTCTCCATAAAACATCTCGTAACTTTAAGGACAAAGAGATTTTCTTGTACAGCTTTTGATTATTGTTGCTGTCAATATAATTATGATTAAAAAAAGTTTGGATGAATGGGCTGAAAAATAAATCAGTTTTCCCCACAATGTTCAGGTTTTTAATTCTCCTCACAGATGGACAGTCTCTTTTCAAAGCCTGTGTAACTGCTGTTGTGCAACACGAGAGAAAAAAGGCTCCTTACTGAGAGAAGTTGAAAAGGATCCATGAGTCTCAGATACATTTTGTGGCTTTTATCAATTATTTTAATAAAAAACGTGATTGTCAACAGAAAATAAGCTGCGTCAACACGGAATGGACAGAATTCTGCGTTTGGAGAAAGTGGATCTTTGACTATTTGGACCGTTTCCCCTCGGGTCAGATTGAATGGACGTAATTTGGCATCACAGACAAACACAGTTGCTGTTGTTTGTCCGTCTGTGAATGTTGGTTTTGGCTCGAGTTGTGTGTTTGTTGTGCTGAGCCCACAGAGAGGTTTTAAATATTTCACTACATATGCTCGTTCCATCTGTCAGTGGAGTCTGAACACACAGTACATATGTACATATATACATTTACATATATATATATAGAGAGAGAAAGCATCTGGTGTATTCTGACTGTGTAACAGCAATCTGTAAACCAGGGAAAGTCAGTAACTGTAACAAACGTGCAGGTTCTGAGTATCGTGCATGCTTCTAAGTGAATAAATTAATATGATAATATGAATAACTGCAGTAGAATCAGATTCAGAACTCTCATTTCCAGGGTCCGATTAACGTCACATGGACCTCGGGGCAAAAAACATTTCAAATGTCGATAAGTACCAAACGGAAATATTAAAAAAAGTATTAAACTGAAACATTAAATTATTCAAACTCCATTTTCCTCTGATATGATGCAATCACCATTCGACACAGTGGAGGATCGAAGGCCTGAAACAAAGAGTCATAAACCAAATGAAGTCTCATCCAGTCAGAGAAGTCGCTCTGTCGCTGGCTCCATTAAACCCTGACGCTGACTCAGCTAAATTTGAAAGCTCCACAATACCGTGGAACTAACATATAGAAAATGCGGCTGCAGAGTAATGACAGCGGAGAGAGAAGGTGTGTGTGGGAGTGGGTTTGTGTGTGTCCCATCAGTCTCCCAGTAGAAAACTATAAAGTCATAGTTTCTGTGTGTGTGTGTGTGTATGTGTGTGTGTGTGTGTGTGAGTGTGTGTCGTATGTACTGGGCCACTCACAAGCTCTTCATCTTTCAGGGACGTCCGTGTGGCCAGTGTGTGGGCGAGTCCAGCTTTCCTGGACTGTATCATAGACTGAAGGAAGTAAACAGGAAAGAAACAGAGGTTCAAACAGAAAACAGGAAGAAAGAGAAGGTGATCAAACTTCAGGAGATCAATCCTCAGTGTTGAGGCTGTGGCTGGTTGGTTGGTTCCATTAAGAAAAGATGGAGAGTTTTCCCTTTTCCTATTAATCCCACTGAACCAAAATCTGGCTGTGAAAGTAACTCAGGCTCATGTAGCAGCTGCTAACTGCTCGTGGACGAGTTAATAACTTAACTTAAATTCAGGCTCACACAGAAACAGTCTAGACAAACCAAAGTGAAGTAACAAACAAAGATTTGTCATTATTATTGAAAAGCTGTGAATAAATTCGAATGGAATTATATCTATTGTTTCTAAGCCTAAAAACTTAGAAACAGACGTTTTCTTTTCCCCCATAAACACTGCATATTGGGACCAGGGCTCCACAGGCGACCTCATGAGCGCCCCCTATATATTGTCGACGAGTCTCAGTTAGTTTCACCGCAGCAGGAAGTTTCTCACAAAGTGTTTTTCTTCATTTCCAGCACAAGAAACAAGCTGAAGTTTAAAAATGCAGTTTTCATCTGACGGTGACACACCTGAGAAATGTCTTAGAAACAGATGCTTTCTTTTGAAACACGCTGTCAGTTATCATGAAGCTGATTTTCTTAACTCTTCATTTCAAACTGTATTCGAACGTGCAAGTTGTTTGCTGTATTTAATCAAGTTCATTTTAGATGACGCACACGCACACACAACAAACACACACACACACACGTGTTTGTTCGACTGCAGTATGTGTCCGTTCATCTCGCTCTGTTTTTCCTTTCCTCCACTCTCCACATACACTACACTTAATGAACTTAGACAATGTCCTCCCGGAGGCTTTATTCCTCCTCGTCCCTCACGGCTGCAGTTTGCACCCACACGTCCTCTCTTGTGAAAGTAGCCTTCACTCTGGAGGATCCTCTCAAATCAGAGGAGACAAGTTTCTCTAATCAGTCGAGTCTCAGATCTCAGCGAGTGAATATTCACAGCTCTCACCGCTCGGATGCCGGAGCTCAGCCGCTGGACCAACGCCGCTGCCTCACTAAACTACTGCAAAGTAGACGTGAGACTGAAGGAAGGAAAGATAAAGTCTCACTTTGCCGTAGCATTCATCAGAGTTTGTTTGCTCAGAGAGGACAGTGTGTAATTAAAGAAATGGAGCTGGTGACTTACTGAATCAAAGCAAGACAAGCCGGCTAATTAAAGGACTTGTAGCTAAAACACCAATCACAGATAAAAGCCTCTCGCTAAGCGTCAACCGGCTGCAGGAAGCTGAAAGCCTTCACAGGCAGATAGACTGTTCCTGTGTCTGTCAGAATATATATTGAGGTACAGGTGAAAAATACCAGATATTACTTTGATTGTATTTGAATATGTGTGCATGCTCAGACCAGATGTCTGAAACCTTCCCAGTGAGCGGATCGAAGTGCTTTGCAGGAACCATTAGTGGGTCTGAAACCAAGCAAAACAAAGAAATGGCAAAACACAGCAGCTGAGATCTCACTGCTCGGTTACTCACCATCGCCTGAGGGTCGCCGAAGAGAGAGAGAGACACCGAGAGCAGAGGAGAGAGAACGAGAAGAGAGAGAAGGTTAGAGATGGAGAAGCAAGTTCCCTCTGGATATCTGGCAAATCAAACAAGTTATTTCACAGCCGGGGCCACGACAGTACAGTACGTGCACCTACAGGTATTTAGTTTGAATGTGGCCTGCAAGTATAAAATCCTGAAGGATGGAACTCTGGTGTCACTCAACCAGGCTGGAGTCAGTCCAGCAGCAGAGATACACAACATTTACAGTCTCGCTACTAGTTTATAAGACTAAACAGAATAAATATAATAAAAATAACTAAAGAAGAATGACATGTATGGCTTGTCTCTTGATCAGCATCAGTTAATTCAGTGTTGAGTCTACATCTCTATGCACGTGAGGGTTTTAAAGCTGGTGAAGGTGTTTATTTTAATTTCTATCTTGTATGATTTACAGCTAAATGTGATTACCTACACATTCCTGGTTAAATGGTAAATACTTAAAAATAAGTGGGCTTAAAGATGAGTTCAGTTGGACCTGTATAACTTATTATATCATATGTTGGATGTTTGTATTCAGGAGGTGGACACTGTTCAAAATGAAAACATATGGTGATGAGGAACGTGCACTCACCAGTTCACTAACGAGGGGGATGGGCCTCCTCTTGCGAAGGTCGGGCATGCTGTCAATGCCAAAGGGGGTGTTTCCCCTGCACACACACACACAGACACAGGGACACACACACACACACACACACACACACACACACACACACAGACACAGGAACACACACACACACACACACACACACACACACACAGACACAGAGACACACACAAATACCAAGATGCATTGATCAATATTTTAACAAAGAAAATAAATCCAACACAGTTATGTAATCATATTGTCTCTTTCACACACACACAGACACACAAGGTGTTTACTGACCCTGGCTTGGCCCACGGGTGCTTGCTGGGGTCACCATCTTGATATCGGCTCTGAAATAAGATGTCAGAGGTCAAACATTTAGACATTTGAAGGCTGACAGCATTTACTGGTTTAATGACACTTAGAGCATGCACACACACACACACACACACACACACACACACACACAAACACAGAGAAAACACTGGGTTGGTTGAGTTTTCAGCACTAAATGCCAGAGAAAGCATTTCAATCAATGACATAGTCCTCATACATATGTGTGCATCATAAATCTGGCTCCACCTTGTAAAGTAAACACCTTCTGAACCACACCTCCTCCCAGTGAACGCACCACATATCGACTCCTGCTTCCTCTCAGTGTATTTTCTGTCTGACAGCTAGTAAAGAAAATACCAGTGTGACCGTACGAACCCAGGAGCCGGAGAGACTCTGCATCAATATTGGTTTTCATCAATACGATGTCCTGATCAATACAGACCTACTCCTGTGTGGCAATTTATATATTTATGACTGAAACAACGAATGTTCTTATTAGCCTCCCGGTGCCTTGAGGCCGACGTCTCGTAAAAACCTCAAGCTCTTCAATTAGCTGTGAAGGTGAACACAGGATTTTAAGGGCTTCAGTGAGTATTTTCCCAACAGAATAGAAACAGAAAGCAGCACCAACAGGAGTAAATGTCCACAGAATGTGAAGAAAACCATGTGTGTAATGTTAATGGAAGAGAAACCACAGTAAAGGTAACCTGATCTCCATCTTGGCTTCCATCTGTAAAACAGCAAAAGAGAAACAAGGAAAACAGTCATGGACTCGTTTGACTTATCGGAAATAACAAGACTCACCCTGGATCATTCATTTTGTTCTAAATGCTTCGGTCACGCTAAAAGCAGCATGTCCCGCTCGATGGGGTCTGAGGTCATGAATGTTTCATTAACATGTATAATTTATCATGAAAATGACTCCTAATATCTCCCTTGTCCTTCCTCTTTAATGTCAGGCTCGCTTTCCAGGGAGATAATTAATGTTTTCTAATTCAGCAAATGGTCACTGCAGGAGCCTCAGGATCGAGAGGGGGAGGGGGGGGCTGGCTCGTGAGTGGCAGCTGATACATCACTCTCCAGAGGGGCATAAAATTACAGTATCAGCAGAGACCATTTGGTAAAGTAAATACTCGATAGACCTTTCGGTGCAGGGGGATTATTCATAACCGCTGGTGGATAGTCCTCAAAGAGAATACCAGTGGTTATCCTTTCATCAAGGTATACATCCCACTGCAGCTGTGACAGATCAAAGGGTTTCAACAGCAGCGAGAGGCTGGGGCACAAAGGTGGAACGAGGCAACACTTTTCATTTAGAATCACAGAGAAGAACTTGAATAAATTCTTCTTCTTTTAGCCTCAAGCCCGAATGATGAAGATTAAGGGAAAACAATCAGACAAAAATAAAAGATGTATCTTTTCATGCATGAGAATAAAAGTAAAGAATGATATATTTAGTTAAAAAAAAAAAAGACGATTTCAACATCCAGTTATGACTACCTGGTTCAAAGTATTCCTGAGAGATGCTGGACATGGTCATACTGGTGAGGTTGCGTCTGGTCTCTCTCTTCTCCCGCAGAATCTGCTGAAAGCCCCTCAGGCACTTCAGCCTGCGTTCGTCCATTTGGCTTAAGTCCACAGGCGGCTCTCCTGCATCTCCCTCTGCGGCGGAGACATCGGTGGCTAACTGGTTTGGAAGTGGCACCTCGGTTTCTTCCTGCTCCTCTGGTGCTACAGGTTCATCAGCCAAGAGGGAGACCGAGAGAGATTCTGTGGTGGTGCATTGAGAAATCTGGGCTTTTCCACTCAGATCTGCAGGAGTGTCTTCCAGACCTTCTGCAGGGCCTCCTACATGGCCTACTACTTGGCCTCCGGCAGGCTGTTCTGTAAGGCTTTCCGGTGGAGGTAATACTGCAGTGCTACTGGAGATCGGGTCCATGCAGACTGCCAGCTCCTCCTGGCATGAAGGAACCTTGTCTGAATAAGGAGGATGTTTGGAGACGTCCATAGACTCCAAGATAAGGCGTTTCGTGGCTTCTTCGATTATATGCTCAGAGAAATGATCTGATTTGTTTAGAGAACCGTTTTTGATCAATTCCCTAACAACATCACTTCTATCAACCATATGTGTTTTCCTCCTGGTTTTACCAGATGTTTGTTCCTCAGATTGTGTGTCGTAGCATGACGATTTTGAAGGCATCCCAGCTGTGGGTAGGTCAGAGTACATCGTTATATCAAAGTCTGTTTCCTCTCCAGGATTTTGAGCTACAGGTACTTCAATCTTGCGTAATGCCCCCCGTAAGGCAGAGCTGAAATCCAGTACAGCTCGACCTATACGCTTGACATTGAAACCAGCATCTGGGACGTCGGCACTGCTAGGCGGAGGAAGCCAGTTTTCAAAGTTACCGACTTCAGGCTTTTGAACGAAAGGCCCATCTACACCACCTACAGCGCTACACAGGTACGCCTCACTCCACGTCACTTCTGAAGACTCTTCGTAGGGTAGATAACTTTCCTGATAGGTCTCAACTTGAGAGTCTAATGTGTAGCTCAGGTCATTTGATTGCTGATAGTCAAACTCTGCTTCTCCATCATGCCCATCAACTGAATGGTAACCCGAACTTTGAGGGTAGGACAAATCCGCAGCACACTCATATCCCACAGCGGGGTTACCAAGGTTGGTATCTGCTGGAACATGAGTGCTAGACCTGGTCCCAGACCTTCTCCTCCGTGACTGCCACTTCTCCCTGCTAGAAGCACTGGCAGGTGAGTTGTAATGTTTACCAGAGAGATGTTCTGAGCTTCCTGTGGAGCACTTCCCCAATGTATCATATCCTCCGACACTGTAGTGATCCCAGCTACCAGCACCTTTACAATCATCTTCATGCAACTCCTGACGTGTGTCCCTGAGGTAAGATTCCTGATGCCACACAGACTCTGCAGTGGCACTGTGTGGAGGTCCAGTGTTAGTCCAGTGTTCCTCCCTGTCTTCAGGTCTTTGCTGTTTTCTCCCATGACTAGATAATGGTCTATCAAGGTCTGACTCAGACTTTGAACTGTGACCAGAAGACAGGGAGCTGGTGCTTGGATAGTCGTGGCCATCCAGCCCAAGATAGCCAAAGCTGAGCTTCCTTGCTATAGCACCTACTGGAATATCTGAACTGTGGTCAGAATTATCATCAGGTTCCTCCAGGTCCTGGTGATCCACTGATTCAGCGATGGGTGAAACAGTGGACTCCTCAGACCTTGGTAACATCAATTCTCCATGGACGCTATGGCGCTCACTGCAGACTGGGTGGAAAAGATTTAAATCAGACTTTGGCTTTGCGCTCCCTAAACTGCCGTACGCACTAGCAGGCCTTCTGCGAGGAGATGATCCATCTTTGCACCCTGCCCCTGACCATGTACTAGCATGTGCCCCTGAACCAGTCTTATTAGAACGGATTCCCTCAATCTCTAACAATACAGCATCAACACAGGATGACACTTCCTCAACTGACCCTCGAACTGAGGTCAGGTAATCCCTGAGGTCGGAGATTTCTTCCTGGATTTTGTTGATCCCCCTCAGCTCTTTTAAAATGTGATCAATGATGGCACTTGATTCCTCCTCTGTGTCTTCGTCCTCTTCTAGCAGTGTTCCTGGGAGAGCTCTGTTGAAGTTGTAGTCCAGACAGTCTCCGGTAGAGTATGGTCTCTTTGGCCGACTACGGGGTGAAGCAAAATCCCGTCCAGCTGCTCCTGCATATTTAGAACCATTCATGTCCGGGCTACTTGGGCTGTAGGGCGGTCGCATCTGCTCAGGGATTATCCGAGTTTCACTCTCAAACGAGATACGCTTCTTATTTGCTGGGGATCTGCAGACTCTATGCTGCAGAGTGCAGGGTATTCTTAAACATCCTTCTCTGTTCAGCTCCACCTCTCCAACGCATGGGGGCCCTGATGCCACTCCATGTTCTTTACCATTTGGCACTTTTGAGGGGTAATCTCCAGTCCTCTGGCTAACCTTTGGATATCTCCTTCTATGCTCCTGTCTGCCTTCCTCTGTTGTCGATGCAGCCTCCTCATCCTCAATACCTGCATAATAGTGCTGAGACTCTGGGACATGGTGGTCCGCAGATCCTTGCAGGAGACGATGTATTTTACCCCGGATGACGAGTGCTACTCGAGGATTCGGAGCCCTCTTTTTGGGTGACTGGACTTTAGTCTTGGTGCCTCCTTTAGGGGAAACACCCGCTCCATGTTGTCCGTTGAAGCGATTCCGGGAGAACATATTCTCAGAAGAGCGGCCGGATCTTATCTAGCTACCCACATGGTCGGTGTGAGTTACAATCAAAACGCTCCTGGTATCATGGTTCATTTGTTTAAAAAGCCTGTTGTAACTTCATTTAGTCCAACGTTTTTAATATTACTGGTCCGTGGCTAAAATGGGAAGACAGAGATAAAATAGTTGTAAACACCAAAATCACTGTAACATCCCACTCAATAGAAAACCAGAGAAAAGAAGAAGACATTTGAGGAATAATGTTCCTTCTGTAATAAAGATTGGCCTCTTTCCCATTATTAAAGAAACATATAGTGCTCTGATATTATATCTAAACTTCTATAAGTTATAAATAAGTAAAAAAATCAAATTCAAAACATTGTAAAACATGAAGAGTAAGTGCTGTGTAACACATTTCCTCTGCTTATGTAGAAACCAGAAACCATTCCTATGATATGAAAATATGATGATTGTGTAGGTTAGGAATATTATTTTATTATATGAATATGTTATATATTATGAAAGTGAATACTGTTGAACTCAATCTTATAATGTTTTTTTTGTTGTCATTGCTCTGTGGGATCTATTCACTCATTGTCTATAAGTATTAAAAATGAGATATTATTAAAACGACTATTTCTGTTGATTAAATATCTTCAGGGAAACAGACGACCCATCCTGTGCATTGGATGATTCTTTATCTCTCCATCACTGTAGCTGGACACCAACTAATTTCCAATGACAACACAAAATATCAACACGACATGAACTTTCAGGTCAGAATCTAAAGAGGATGAGTTTGACACCAGTAATAACCAGTATATAATCATAAAGGGTCATATTGTGCAGTAACACGTATATTCACATGTCAACTCCGTCTCAGTCTGTGGTGAGGAGATGGTTCACATGGAGGAATGAGCAGCACATTGCTTGATGACTTGTACAACAACCTGTTACCCTCACACTGCAGACTTCATCACATTCACTGATTAACATATCAATTATATGTTAACTGCAACTGAGGCAAATGCAAATGTCAAAGTAAACTGTAAGCTGTATATCAACAGCAAATCAAGACCGGCACATGTTTATTACCTGTCAAATGTTTTTCCGTTATATAATTTTAACGATCCTCATGAAACCAAAAAACAATATAAATAGGTGCAAAGGAGATCTTTAAAAGGAGCACAGTAAACTAAGTGACCTCGGCAAAAATAGTTTTGAGTGTAATGAGTATGAAAATGAATGTTGATGTAGAGCACTGAATTAAACAAGACGTGTCGTTAAGACTCGACTTGAGGGAGCATTAAAGCTTGATTAGAGACCATCACGGAGGAATATGGGGAATTTAAGTCTCAATAAAACGGCCTCTCACACAGAAGAGAACTCTGCTGGAGCGACGACCGGATTTAAAAAACTCACACAGACGTTTTCCTTCAGCTTTATTTGCTGAGCTCACAGGAAACAGAGTTTTTGAAAGGAGGGTCGCACTTTTAAAATCCTTCAAACGACTTGAATCAAGTCGAGGCTAAAATGTTCCAGAAACTGTTTTGACCATCGACTGAGAATGAAGACAGACAACGAGACAGTGAAGCTAAATCATCCTGATCATGAACTAGTGGTCGGCTGGAAATAGTAAAATCAATCTGGACCCAGCGAAAACCAAACCGACCCAAACGAAGACACCAGCTGAAGACTGGTGTCTTCCAAAACCAGCTGAAGACACAGCTAGAACCACGTGGAACCAATTTGAAACCAGTACAACAAGATGTTTTTTACCAGTTATATGATGCAAGAAAAACAGGGTGAAATATCCTGATTGACAGCTGAGACTGGGCTGTGATTGGTGGAACACGTGTATCAGTGGGACCTCAATACCACGACTCAGCACCACGATCACTACGGTCAAACAAGTGGAATTTCCGAAAACTATAAGAAGCAATCAATTATAAAAAAATATATATTTCTACCAATTCACTACTCAAGTAATCAACACATCATTTTCAGATGTGCTGCCGACATAATGAGATGATTGCAGTTCACTCGTAAGACTAAATGTTCTCGCTCTATAGTTAATTATTCTAATAACATTTTATATATCCAAGAAATGTTAAAGGATCAATGTGGAATAAACCCTGAACACAAAACTATAAACTCTCACACACATAATTGGAGGATATGAAACACTTCAGATTCCCTCTTCTCTCTGAATCATGTCCCGTTTCCTCTATTTGGTTCTTATTGCTTGTAAAAGTGATATCTTCTCTCCACATGGCTTATATTGTTGTAAAATTCATTTTCCAAGACTCTCCTCTTTTACAGGATCCTTCCGTGGTCACCGGGAGCTGCAGCTCTGACCCCTCTGCTTGATTAGTACTTGCTTGTTGTAATTTTCTTACACTTTGTGGGTCTTGTGGGTCTGGAGGGCAGAATTCTTTAGAATCCCTCGTTGTGTTCCAGCACAGGAACAGTTTTTAATGTAAAGAGTAAAGTTCTTAAGCAAGATTTCTTACCAGAGTACGAAGACACTTACACTGGACTGATTTATAATCACTGATGATATGAGAATTTAGCCCAGATTAATTAAGTACTTGAGATAATGAAGACTTTGGGATGTAGATTAGAAAGTGTCGAGAGCTCGCGGGCCAAAGGATATTGAGCTTTAGAATAAGGAAGTGGAGTTAAAATGTGATGCAGTCAAACTTGAATCCATCTCACCCTGAGGGTAGAGCAGCACCACACACACGTTCTGACTCAGCGAACAGAAGTTAGGGAACTTCTTAACTGATGGAAAGTGGCTGCAGACACACAAGGTTGTCACTTATAGTTCAGGAATTTATGAATAAATTAGAGGCCGTGGAAATCTGTTTTCTTGGGAAATTGTTAGAGAGCAACTGAAAAGGATTTTGATATTTCACTGCAACAATCAGACGATGGATAATAAAAGGTTTAAAAAGTGAGGGGGAAAGGTCTGGTTGGTTTGGTTTAAAGAGCAGATCAAAATGTGATAAAATTGGAGACTTGGCATAAAACTCTCTTTGTTGAAATGTCAGTTCAACAATCGGCAAATGTGAGAAAAACCTGTAGATATTCAAAAGCATAAAATGAGGAATCAACTATTTGGACGAAACACTAATTCCCTGATCTTATAGTTTTGTCACGTGCTCCAAGATTTGACATTTAAGATGATACTTTATAGAAAATCCACAAAATAAACATTTATCAGTTTAAATTGAATCTACAGATTGTCTCAAATGTAAATAACAAAATATTCACAATGCGCTATGACTGTCAATCAAGCCCCTATAACCACACCCACCCATGCAGCAGCACCACGGCTGCTTCCCGGGTTTTGTGTCTTTCTCTGCGTGAGCCTGGTGCAGAGCAGCTGGCTGATGGAGGCTCCATCATCCACGTCCAGCCCTGCTGATTAGTGAGGGGGGTCGGGAGGAAGCTCCGGCAGGTGCAGGGATTTCTGAACCACGGCAAGACTCCAAGTCGTCCATAAATATGATGCTTGTTGTGTTTCTCTGTGCAGCCCACTCATTCTCAAAGCCCTTATTAACAAAACCAACAATTTGCACGACATTACAAAAGAAAGCGCCTTCATGCTATTGAGTTTATTCATCCTGCAGCATTTCAGGCTCCTTCTCCTCCTTCATGTTATTCGTATTATTTATGGCGTCTTGTTGGCAACACTCAGTCTCTTTCTTTCTCTGTCATTTCACGTTGGACGCGACCCAAAGGAGAAACTCGCTCTGCAGCCAGAACGAGGTGAGCGTCGGCTCCGCTGCCAGAAAATGACAAGAACTACTTTACTCTGGAGATTTACCTCTTCGTCCCGGGTGAGTAACTCTGCCGCATACTTTCATGTCACCTCAGGGAAGAAAGTGGAGGAGTGGGACGTGAGCTGGATTTGACAACTCTATCTCTAACTTGATGGAATGGCCACATCCAAAATGATAGTGCTTAGGGACAATTACTCCTTGTTTTCATGAGCTGCTTTACAATTAAAAAATGTTATTATGCTTCCCTGAAACATCCAGAAGAGGAGGAGGGATTATCGTTGGTCTGCTGCTACGTCTCCTGCATGGGTCTGAAGTCCTGACAGATTCACATCCACACAAAAAAGGGACTTGGACAACTGGACAATTGTCTATCAGCACCTTATATCTAGGCCAAATCCGTATGTGGCTTCAAACAGCGCCGTCTTGGGCGAGGATGAGGAGCGGACGTATTGTTACCTCGCTGTGACTTTCAAATCCATTCATTTTTGTTATGATTGGAAGCTTGGAGCAGTAAATTTGGGGTGATATGAAAAATTAAATGAGGAGCTTGGAACGTGTGTTCGATTCTGCTTCCAAGACCCGCGACCTTCATCCTCCTGCTGTCTGCTGGTGGAGCATCTCCCCGAGATGAGGAACCACAGATTTTCATGTCAATTAAATGGAAATCGGACAAGTCCAGGTGGAGGAAGGACCGAGGTGATGGGGGGGGGGGGGGGGGGGGGGAGTGTGAGGCAACAAATCTTGCACATCTCTACTCTGTGACTCATCAAGCTAATAGGAAATTGCCTGGCTGCGGCCCAGGTAGCCATTAGTGAGGAACGCCCAGGTTTGGGGACAACTATAACTCAAGTTCTTTCAGCTGAGTAAAAGGATGAGAATGTGTTTTTCTGCACATTTTGTTTCTGCTGTGATTTTGTCTATAACAAGAAAATACAATAAAAATGTACTGTTAGTGTTTATTATTAAGTTTAGTCACAGGTGGAGTTTGTGTCGTCTCCGTATATTAATGCAAATAAGATGGACTGCTCCTTAAAAATCAAGCCTCAGCATCTCAGATATTATTTATTTCTGGACAGTAGAAGGAAGTGGGGACATGTCTGCCATGTGGTTGGCTCAGAGGAGTCCAGAACCCCTTAATGCCCATAACTCCAGTGTTCCCCATTAATGTTCTGACTGTAGCAGCCGTCCCTCTTTCAGCAGCACCACGAGAAACACCGCCACACTGGTCTGCTGTGAAAACATCCGAAAAGATTTGACCATCCTCACAGGTCTCATCATAGCTTCGGCTGTAGGTGTATTAGTTCCAATCATGGGCACCCAGTTCTCACCAGTCTGTCTCATCTGTTACAAGCAATATTCCATCACTCATTGGGCCCATTAGTCAGTATATTGGTCGGGATCTGAAAATACACCTGCTGGTATCCTGATTATAAGCCTCTACACATTACATTACCCATAATGCTTTTTGTTGAGACCACACTTGCTTTAAAGTTTGAACATTAAGAGTTGAGAAAAAAACATCTAAAAATATATATTACTGCAGTTTCCTATTTTTCTTTTTGCCACAAATACCTTGAGGACAAAATCGTCCATTTGTCAGAAGCAAACAACAAACATCAACAGCTCTGGAAAATAAAGAGAGCTGCAAGGCCAAAATGATGAAGGGCTTGTTGAGCGACAAAACTACCTGTTACCCAAACATTCTTTCTACAATATGACTGTCATCTACTCCCACTTATATATATATATATATATATATATATTTAAATATCCAGAGCCATCATTATTACTCCTCGAGCTGCAAGAAGTCACCTGTCACAAAAACAAATGAACAAATAAGTCTCTCATTTTGTTTTGCTCGACATTTTTCATGTCTCTATCACCGATGAGCTGCAGTAACACAAACAACATGTGAAGTGAAGACACATTTTGTCGTTATCCTCTGACGCTCAGGCAGGTGGTCCAGCTCCGAACCAACCAAATCACTGATGAAAGAAAACAAACCAGGGCAACATGACCTGCAGTGTTTAATGGGAACCTTACTGAAACTGTCGTCATTGCTGCTGTGTTGCGACAGAAATCCTGTTTGCTGTGAGCAAAAATCCCTCTTTCGGCCTGGGTCTTTCTCTGTGCAGTTTGCATGCTCTCCCAGTGTTTGGGCTGGTTTTCTCCAGCTTCCTCCCAGAGTTCAAAGACGTGCAGATTGGGAGGAGGCTAATTGGAAACTCTTAATTGACAGTTGGTGTTGAAGTGGGTCTGTGTATTTAGCGGACAACAGATTTGACTTGAAATCAGAAAAACTAAATTGGGAAACGTGCTGTTTCTGGATTAATCATTGCGAAAACCCCAAAAACGGAAAACTACACGTGATGATTTCATCAACAAGATGAGACAGAGGGATAAAAAAAATAATCATCTTCTACTGTCGATATCTAAGATAAGAAAGCTTCCTCTCTGGGATGGAAGTGGCTCAATAAAAATTTCATAGAAGACCTGCCACTTATCCTCAGGGACAAGAAAAATACCCAGCGAAGCCGGGAAAGTACATAACTACAGCTGATTGGTAACAATCCGACCGAGATTCACCCGTGTGTGTCTGTGTGTGTGTGTGTGTATGTGTCTCTATGCAAGAGGCACATGCTCACAAACATCTTGTGAATGTGCGTAATGAGCATGTTATTCTGTCCGGGACAAAGAGAGCCTGACAGAAAATAAATACCACTATTAGGAGGGGACATGAATCCTGAAGAGAAGAATGACAGCTGGAAGAATGGTGGGCAGCTGGTTCCCAGAAGAAAGACGTGAAGAGAAAGAGAAGCGTGACAACAGCTGCTTGAAAAAAGAGACGCAAAATTGATTGCAATCTGAGAAGAAATTTTATAAATATGATTATTAGAAGAAAACACTGCCAACGCATTTATGTTCAGCGAGTAGAATGGAGTGATTTAGAATTAGAGTGATGGATTGATCTTTATCTGCAGTAATTAAGTCACAATCCATCATGCAGCCAATTTCATACCAATTACATCTCATTTTATAAAGATTTAGTGGGAGAAAATAAATGAAACTTAAACACAATGAAATAAACTGAACTTCTACTACCGATAAACCAAGGCAACAGCTCATTAAGACTCGTGTTTAGAATGTAAAAATACAATATGTGCAACAACTCTTTATTAAAATGTCTAAAACAACCAAACCTACGTTATATATTTTGTTGACTTATGTTCTTAAATCATCCAAAGTGTTTCCAATAATTCTCAAAAATCCACAATTGTATCCAAGGTAAGAGAAATGACAGAAAAACATCCATGGAAAGAAATTACTCAAACTTGTATTTTTTAGTTTTGTCCTTGTCCCATGTGCTAACATGGAGGAGGCAGGGTTTATGTCAACCAGCCACCAGGGGGCAATCAAGACTGAATCCGCCGCTGTGCCGCCAATCCAAAAATCAACATAAGACATTTAAGACCAGAGCTGAGGACTTTAAATACGTTTTTGTGATGTTCAGTGAAATTCATCTTGTATTTGTCCGGACTTGAGGCCCCAGCGCTGGTGAGTGGGATCCAGTAAGAACACGTGTGTGCACTGGTTCACTCCCACCAGCAGTACTGAGTCATGACTGATTGGGACTGTGGCCTCGCCGTCACCTTCATTAGCCTGATTCTCCTGCTCACTCTAATTGATTTATCATCGCCACTCCACCTCCGTCCAAGCGCATCACTCATTTTTTCCAACACACACACACACACACACACCCACATTCAATATATCATTTGGAGGAAGACATGAGCGGCCCTCCATTCCATTAATCACACAAAGACACACACACACACACTCACACACACTCACAGGCCACCGCCGGGCTGGTGGCAGGAGCAGGAAACTCAGTTTGCAGCATAAACAGATCAGTGTACAAGGTAAAGTGTTTGCACTTGAAAGCTGTAATGGGCTCTGAAGCAGAGCTGTCCCTGGATCAGCAGCTGACACGCTGCGAGGGAGGAAGGGAGCGAGGGAGGGAGCGAGGGAGGGAGCGAGGGAGGGAGGGAGGGTTGTTAGGGAGCGGAAGGTAAACTCACTTTCCCGAGCAAATCAAATAATCCGGCTCCTCCCCCTCAATCCTTCCTCGCTGTTCCCCCGAGCGAGCGGCTGTTCCAGGAGCCGGGTCCTGGCCTCGCTCCATCGGGGGCCTGATGCGAATGACAATGCTCGGACTCCTGAGGCTAATTGATTTAGCTTTTCTCTCAGAGATGCCAAACAATGATGGCACTTGTTGCCCCTGCCAATTCAGGATGAGACCCCCCCTCAGTCCCTCTCAGCCCCTCTCAGCCGGTTGTGATGAATGAAGCCTCGTGTGGACGAAGCTTCAGCAGATTCCAGATCAACGTTTCAACGTTTTTTTTTTTTATTCTTTTGCTCTTTGTCCTTTTTCAGATTTTTGCCAAAAGCTACATTTCCCAGCTGCAGCTCAGAGCCCAGTGGAAATAATGTATTTTAACAAAAGAGCTTTTGTGTGAGCGAACAGGTGTGAGACCACGAAATGTGCCATTATTCTAATTTGTATGAATCATCCTGTTGAGATGGAATTTTTTAATAAAAGGATTTTGAGATACAGTTCAGGTACTTCTGGGCGATCACATTTTATTCAGAGGTGGGAAACACAATTATAATGCTTTGTTATTGTACTTAGGTATCTGTACTTTACATGAAAAGTAATTTTTCTAGCGACTTTTTATCTTTTTACACAAATATCGGAACTTTCTACTTCTTCCATTTTCAAAACCGACTTCTTACTCTCGGTTTTTATTTCTTCTTTTACATCACCTTCCCAACATCAAGACTTCGAATGAGATTAATAGACAATGACACAGAAGAGATGAATCCATGTTGAGTATAACAGATGTAAAAGAAATATCAACTATTTTCATGCTCTGAATTTATTTTCTTGCGATAAACCTTGTTTGAGTTTGATGTTTTATGGCTGAGTGCTTTCAGGAAAATGGTCTTGAAACTATATTAATGTGAAACGTGTCTCAGTTTGTTTATACTTTTAGTCCAACACAAAACCAAATATCATTTCAAAATTGGTCTCCTCACTCATAGAGAGGAGTGTGATTGTTTGACCTGAGGTTCAAGCTCTGATGAGTCCTTTTATTATTTCCTTTAGTTTGTATTCACAGATCCTGTTTAACATCCATGAGTCTATAAATAAAGAACCAGGGTCTCATGTGGGTTTCACACCGTGTTGCTCTGAGAACCTGATGTTTGTCATCGCGTGTTTCATGTAACATGTGAAGTTGTTCCAGCTGTTGCCAGGAGACTAGACGGCACTTTGTGATCTCCACATCAAGCCACACCTCAGATGTGAAGGTGCTCTCATTCTGCCTCCTTCTTGTCCTTGTATGAGTCCCTGCAGGAAACTGAGCTGCCCCCCCGCCACCACCCCGTCCCTCATCCCATTTCATGTTAAGGCAGCGCTGCAGACACTGACCCTCGTAGTCTCCATTTCCTTTCTGTGTCGGCTTCAGGCCGTGGAACTCATTCGTCACCTGTCGCGTCTGAACGAGACCAGACGAACCCCTGCTGAGCACACACACACATCCTTCTCTTCCTATACCTGTGAGGACATACGACTAGAATCTCCAAAAAGAAATCTGACTGAGAGCTTCAGGCAGAGCGAGTCGAGGAATAAATGTGTTTACACGAAAACCTGCAAGACTCCGTCAGATTAAAGCAAGATGTGTTGAGATTGTTTGGCCTCCAGGAGACACAGCCAATCAATCACAGTGCTCGTCTGTAGAAAACCAAACCATTTAACACGCCGACACAAGGGTTGATGTTCTACAGCCAGTTTAAACTTTATTCTAATGGGAAACCTGCATGAGTCATATAAAAGAGTAACTATTTCTAATGAGAATAATCATAATTCTAATTCTAATTCTAAAGAGTCATAACAGATGCAGGCATGAACGATTAATGTTAAATATTTTTGATTCTTTATATACACATCTGCATAAATAAATGTCAATGTGTCCACTGTATGAGAACCTGTGTGGGGTTCACCCCCGGCACCTCCTCCACCACCAGCTGCCCTGTGGTTCAAACGTCACTTGATTGACAGCATCCACATCACCGCGGCCTTTCACCGCGGCAGCCTCCGTCATCAGCGAGGTCGGCGAGCTGGAGATAATTTTCATTGTCTGTCAGTCAAACGACTAAATGTAAAAACCAGAGGATTTAAGAAGAAAATGTTTGTTTCTCTCTCGCAACTGCAGAAATTTATTTTACTTAACTGGACTTCTATACTGCAGCCAACCACCAGGGGGCATCAAGACAATTTTGGCTTTACTTTTGACCTCATTTTGTCAATTTTTTATATAAAATTGACAAATTAAAGATTGCATCACTAACAGTAAAAGCAATAAATCAGATTCATCAGTTAACATAAAACTGCAGATATAACAGAATGAGCGAATATTTTTGCCAATAAATAACATTATGAACAAATACATGAATAAACGATGATGCCACTATACAGTTCGTCCACCAGGGGGCACTGGCCCATAGATTTTTGTGATGTCCAATGTCCCACTTCGTATGTCCCTTGGTTACTATCACAATAAAAACAAAACTCAGTATCAGTCAGGTAAAACTAAAATCAAATCAAATCGCTCATTTTTACGTTTATTTAGACTAATTTGTATTTGTACCAAGAGGTTGAAGAATTAACTTCAACTGCAGATACTATTTTTAATGAACATTTCCTTTTCAATTCTTTAAATAAAAATCAGTCGTCCTCATTTTTAAAAATATCTACGTCCAGATGGAAAAGAAACTCGTACAAATGCTAAAACAAGCCAGTAGGTGGCGATAAAGTCAACCATCAGCCAAACAGAGAAGAAATGTCCAATGTAATTAATGTAATTGACCGAGCAGTTTAGCTCACATGCAGGGAAACAGATGTACAGTCGCCATTGTTGTTGTCGTGTCTGGTGCACGATCGTTACACAAACAGTGCACATATGAGAACAGCTGTGACATCATCATTTCAACACACAGGAAGCAGAGTTTTTTGCAATCTGCACTTTTGGAAGTTGTTTGTAAGAAAAGACGAGAGGCTCAAGTTCACTTTTTGCTAAATATCTGCAGTAGAGTGGAGGAAGCTGCCGAGATGACCCAGAGCACCAGAGCCTCTGTGACATGCACTTTATTTAATGGCACTCTGAATGAACAGTGAAAGCACCTGATGAGTTTAGACTCTGTCTCTCACTGCAGCCGACAGCAGAGAAGCCTCCTCCACTCGGTCTCTGTTTATTCTCATCTAACAAACCTGAAGCAGCAGGAACTCATTTCCATGAAGCCACCATCAGAACCACCGGAGCTCAAACCTTCGGAAACACGACTACAACCGACTCGTCTGTTGTTTCCAGAGCGTTTAATGTTTAATGGCCGACAGCGTGAGCCCCTGGGGTGGACACACAGAATCAGGACAGTCGAGTCATTATTCAGTCTCTCCTCCACACCTCGTTCTCTTTACTTCTCTGCTGAGAGACGCCCTGAAGCCTGTTCCCATGAAAAATGCATCAGCACCACTGAGATTTAAAAAAAAAAGGGATGATTACACTCTTCTATTATTATAAGAAATATGATTATTCATAATAAACTCAGTCATCCCACAGCCCACTGAAGGTCCTGACCCACAGGTGTGAGGAGAGATGGAATGAGTTCTAAAGTTCTAAAGCTGGAGATCCTGCAAACGCCCCAGGAACCCGGAGACGCTCACACGACGCTGGTGGAGATCACGACTGATGCTGACGCTGCACAGGATGGAGGACACACTACATGTTGTGTGTGTGAGCTCAACGCAAACATGAGACAAACATGCACACACACCATTTCACTGGCAGAGAGAGAAAAGTGCACGATTATACTTTGATTTGGTTTCAGGAGTTAAAAATAGACTTTCTGGCATGACGGTGCAAAGTGGGAGAGCAGAGGAAATGTGTTTCTGTTTGCAGCACATTCACTTGACATCACATTCAGATCTGACACCCGGGAAACAAGAGGTTTCCTCAGGAGCCCATCCAAATCCCAATAGAGTCTTCACCTTGTGGAAAAGGTGTTTGATCTCAGAGATCTTCCTCAAATGTCTTCATCTCTACTTGTAAGTAATGTTTCTGACGAGCACTTTCTGCTGCGAGCTGGAGTGAGAAGTGAAGACCTACCTCGTGCAGAAGGACGGTGGAATGGATGAGAAGAAGTAGAGGAAGAAGAGGAGGGAGAGGAGGAAGGAGAGCAAAGTTTGACATCACAATCCAAGCATCCGTAAACCGAGCGTCTGAAAATCCCCCGGTGAACACGGTCACACCGGTTGCACCGCTTTACGTCATTTTTAAGATATGCAAGTGGAGAGGCTTTGAAGTGACGAGCAGGGAAACTAATCAAGCTCCGTGTCGTTAAAGAAGTGAAGTGATGAACTCAGACCCGTGCGATGGATCAGTGAGGAGAAGGAACATGGATTCAAAATTGAGGAATATGCCGGGTTCCTCTTTGAGATGGCGGGTGTGTCACTTTCCCTGTGTTTCCTGTCGTCCTCTCGGTCTCGATCACAGCGTTCAGTGAGACGCCTCCCAGCAGTCGCTTCACCTCCTGTCTCCGCCTCCCTCTCTCTCTCTCTCTCTCTCTCTCTTCCTGCCTCCCTCTCTCTCTCTCATCCTCACAGCTTGGTCTTTATTCCTTCCAGGCTTTTTTCCTCCTCCTCCTCCTCTTCCTCCTCTTCCTCCTCTTCCTCCTCCTCCTCCTCACATCAGCTCCACTCATCGCAGCTTGTTGCACAGATGCACCACGTGTTGGCCGCTCTCTCCCTCTCTCTCCCTCTCTCTCCCTCTCTCGCTCTCTCTCTCTCTCTTTCTCACATAATTTCACTTTTCACACCCTCCGGTCGCCCGACAGACGCACACACACGTTACTCTGCCTCAGTGTGGTTCTGCATGTCCATGACCTTCATACATAAATTATTGGGACGAATTGAACAGTGTTTTTTCTGATGCATGACAGTAGGGACGTAGATTATGATTATCTTCAGTGTTGGTTAATACCGGATGTGGTAGTTGCGTGTAGTCAGAGGCTCTGAGAGATTATATAAACAATAGAAGTAAGACAGTGAATACACTCGGTTTTGTTTTGGCTCAGGCACAGAACTCTTTAATGTGACTTAAGGCTCATTAACGAGCTGTTAGCACAACAGAGCAGAAAAGCTACGCCGCCTTCGGCACCTGACCGAGCGACCAGCCGGGAAGACGGAGCTGGAAACCAGCATGATGCCGCCGTAACGAGGAAGACGAGGATACATGACATTCATTATCTTATGTTACACACTCCCCACTGGTCTCAGAAACGATGTCAGGTTGTAAAACGATGACAAATGACAACAAAACCTTGTGTAATTATCTTTGAGGCATCCTTTCACAAATTGGTGGGTGTTTCAACGAGGTGGAAAAAGCTTTGGGAGGAGGAGGAGGAGGAGATAAGATTCCTGCTCTTCTTCTTCTCGTTGTCATTCAACCAAAGGCCAGTACGTCTCATTCATTCCCTGATGTAATGTCGAGAGTTGGAATCTGCCGCGGTCATTTTAACACAAAGCTTCTTTCTTTCCAGTATTCGAAACACTGAGAGGAATCAAACGTTTGCAGCTGAAGCTCTCGAGCTGAATCACAGAAAACCAACCAGCTCTGCAGGAGTTTTTTTCCAGTGATTACTTCAGTGTGAACGTCGGCTTTCAACAGTCGGAATAAAAGTGCTGTTGGCCTTCTCACTCTCTCCCCCCCCCCCCCCCAACAAAACATCAGCAAAGGTTGGAACTCTGTGAGGAACGATGTTACAGCTACAGGTTGAATATTAGATGATTTTTCATACGTGCTGTTTCTTTGATGAAGCTTCGGGTAAGAAATTTGACTGTGGATCTGCTCTGGTACTTTTTTTACGATGCTATAGACTGTACCCGGCTGTATCACAAATCTGTTGTATCGAAAAAGCCATAAGGAATCAATCTTGAATTGATCTCGTTCTCATTCAGAGTACCACACTCTTTCCATCTTCACGGTCATCTCACACAGATCATGGTCAAGAACAGGAATCCTCACCTCACACTCAGTTTAAAAAAGCTGTAAATTCTCTGAACAGAGTCGTGTCTCGTTCTAAACCGTTCGTTAACAACACAGGAATCTTCTCCTCCAGCAGCTGCACTGACTATAAAACACATCTGGCCTTTTCAAGTAGAAGAGAAAGTGATGGTTACCTGACACAGCGGCCACCAGAGCAGACAATTCAACTGTGGATTAATTTCATCTCTGCAGCAGCTCAGAAGTGAGACGTGTAATTTCATCACGGATAAGAGAGTCGTCCTCTGATTTTGAGTTTGGAAGGAAAAGTCTTCTTTGAAACTCACTGTAGATTCAGTGATATTAAGGTTTAGCTATTTAATTCTTCAATCGTTATTCTTTCCTCCTCTGAAAACCAGGCCCAGTAATATATGATGAGGTGTGTGTGTGTGTGTGTGTGTCTGTGTGTGTGTGTGTATGTGTGTTCATGTGCCTGTGAGTTTTTTCGAGTCCCGTGTTAGAAGCCATGTTCTGTCACTGTGGTAAACACGGAGCTAACAGTCGGATCCGGGGAAGCAGACGGACAAACATCTGATTTAACGAGGGCGTCCTGGAGGGAATAAATGAAGACCCCTGCTATCCCTGTACCACACACACACACACACACAGACGCACACACACACACACACACACACACACACACACACACACACACACACACACACACACACACACACACACACACACACACACACACACACACACACACACACACACACACACACACACACACACACACACACACACACACACACACACACACACACACACACACACACACACACTAAGGCCTGATTTCCATGGTGACTTTGAGCCAATGTCACGCAGCAGCGTCGGAGTCGTGTCTCTCCGAGGAGCCGTGTCGTTAGTATGCTGAACGCAGTCGACATCGCTAAAAGACACAAATACGATCTTCCCCTCCGTGCGTCTGTCTTTTCATCCATTTATCCCTTCTTCTCCTCTTAATTCCATTTTACTTTAGCTTTGTTCTCTGGTGTCTCTCTCTCTCTCTCTCTCTCTCTCTCTCTCTCTCTCTCTCTCTCTCACTCAATCTCTCCAGAGCACAGAGGAAAACAGAACCTGACACAGGACTCGAGAAAAAATTGTGTTTGACTTAAAAAGAAGTCAGAGAAAATTAATTTTGAGTTAATCCTCTTGTAATAATGCTCTTGTGGTTTTGTAAAAATTTAATTTGAAAGACTGTTCTTCGGTCTTTAATTTAGGGACAAAATATTCACTAACAACATTTCAGTACATATTTATCAATAGGTTTATCTGTTGTGCTCATTTGTCTTTTTATTCATTAAATGATAAATGTACTTCTAGACCCTACTAAAAGTATGATAAAGTGCAATTATAATTCTATCTCCACAATATTTCCAAACAAGAATATGAATTTGTATATTTTGAAGATTGCTTTTCCCCATAGGTTCATTTATTGAGGTAAAACTAAAGAAGTAAAAATAGAGGACAGAGGAATAACACAATTTAAAAAAGATGAGGAAAAGGAAGAAAACCTGTTTTAAAGACAGGTTTCATATCACTGAATATATTGATGGAGGCTGATTTGTTCACTCAGGCTAAAACGCTCACTCAAAAAAACTTATTGTTGATGTTTTGAAATCCAACATTTCACATCTGAGCGGCTGAGATAAGAAGTTCTCAGCAGTCGCAGCCTCGGTTGATCAGGAAGCACTGAGGCTGTGAGACTTCATGGATCAGAATATTCATGAAGTCATAAACTTGATCTGATAAGTCTGTCTGTCTGTGTCTCACATATGAAAGGTCCAAGGAGAGGCAGTGTTGAATTTGGACTCCAGGTCACTTTCAGATAGAAACCTGTATCAGCACAGACCAAACAATGTCCTCACACTGTCAATCGCTGCAGCTCCTCTTTTCAGCCTCTGTCTGAAACACTTGGTTTTAGCTCCTGTCTCTTTAAGACCCCCCCCTCTTTGTGAAGCCCAGTCTGTTCTGATTAGTCAGCTGCTCCACCCTGCTGTGATTGGTCAACAGCTTCCAATACATGAAGGAAATCATCGGCCTCTACTTCACCTGGCTAAGTTACAAACCTTTATAGAAAAATACTTGAAAGCATCGTACATTTCCCTTTAAACTTTGCCTATATTGTCAAATATTTGACATTTGAAACAACTATTTCAGACTTTCTCTTTCTCTCCAATCACCTCTGCATGTCCCCTCTGTCGGTGATGGGTAATCATTCTGCTCCACTCCATCAACTGTTCTGGTTCTACAGACTTTCACGATCAGATTGAGGTCGGGTTTGTTCTCATTCGCAGGAGGAGACAACAAAAGTCTATAAAACATCAGATGAAAACTGAAGTTTCCAAACAGAATCCCGTCTAAGACCTTTTTTAACTGAGCTGTCAACCAAATTCTGACATTTCCAGGATATTCAACATAATTCTACAGATTATTTTGAAATCTCTTTTTGTTTTTATCAACTCGTTTTTATGTATTTATATCCAGCTTTGAGTTTTATATCTTTTGATGAACAAAATCATGTCAACACCAGGAACAGCAATGTCAAAAACAAAAACAAATCCAGAGGGTAAAGCTAACTTAAAAATAACAGGAGCTTGAAACTAGACAGAGATGTTAGAGACATTAAAGTTTCCCTAGCCGAAACCTAACGTCAAAGATCTCAGTCCTCTAACGTACCTGATTCTGTTCAACAAGATCCATGAATTAGTCCCAATAGAGGAAAATGTTGCATAACATCTTATCTCATAAAAAAAAATAAATAGTGGGAATGAACTCAGGCGAATGGACCTTGAATAATTCTCCAGATAAACGAACGTGAAATTAGACGTTATTTGCACTTTGTCTGAAAATGTGTTAAGAGGTTCTACTCATATTTCAAATCAATATTTCCACAAATGACACTCAATTGAAAGGTTTCTTTTCCAAGTGACACAAGCAGGTGAGGATGTTCTAATTTGTAAACACTGACACAATATGATCTGCACATGTTCACTCGCCTGCACTGTGTCCATGAAGGTTAACATACACAATGATAGAACTGTGAAATTGTGATTTTAATCGGTTATTTCTAAATCCAATCTGAATACGATGTCCCCTGTGTGACACATAGGAAACAGAACTTTTGTGTGTGTTGAGGTTTAAAACTTCATCGTCTCCTCCTCCTGTCCTCCTCTCCCTTCCCACAATCCTCTCTGGCTGCCCCTCCTGTCCTCTGCCGCTCCGTGCAGCGAGCTCATCTCATTGGTTTGCACCGTGAATATGAATGTGTGTGTCTGACACTGGGAAGCGTCTCCAAGGACAAAGGATGAGTTGTACACAACAATTTGCTAAAAATATATATATATTTATTTATTTATATATTTTTTTTATATTTATATATATAAGTGAGTTGTTTGTCATTGACTTCCACTAAACACAATGTAATATACTCTTGTATCAGCACCTTCCAACAACGTCTCTATTTCTTTGCAGAGCCCAATTTTAATTCCTTCCTCCCCCGCCACACATTTCAATTTAAAACAAGAAACGTGTCCCTGACTATCTGTGAATACAAGTCATCAAAGGAACAAGCTGCTTTTCTCTCAGAGGTAAAATCACAGTGTCGAAGATTCACATGTTAAACACGAGAAATGAGCTCAAACCAAATTCAATTAAGCTGATAGAAATCAGTTCAGTGACAGTTCTAGAGGATTTATCAGTTTATTTAGAGTCTGGATGAACCAGCTTTGGTTCTGGACCTGGACTGTGATCTCCCTATTAGTGACCCCTGCACAAATTCATGGATTGGATATTATTTCCCAATGATCAAAACAATCAGGAAAGCAGATGATCATGAACAAATCTATGCAGCATGATGAGCAATGAGACTTGGATTAGAATGAAATGTTTTTCCAACTAACAGATGAAAAAGCAGAAGCAGCAGAATAACAAGCGGTCAAATGTCAGGACAATAATTTGACATTTTGTATTCCAGGGTGGTTTGTCAACACGGAGCTGACGAAAGCTTAAAGCTGAAAATTATTTACAACAGCCATTAAATATATTTTGTACATGTTCTACTCCAGTGCAGAGACACACACACGCACACACACACACACACACACACACACACACACACTACAGCGATGGCACCTTAATCACTAAGAAATGTAAGGTTGTGTTTCCATAGAAATGTGACATCGTTGCCATGGCACAGAGACAAAAAGACTATTTTGGTCTTTCTGGGGACAACTGCTGACCGGTGGATTCATCCTCCTCCTTCCAAATGTCAGGAGCACTGACTGCTGTGTTGATGAATTTGTTACTTTATGTTGTTTTAAAACAAGGCCACGAACATCACCCATGATGTAATGATTGATGCCGACAAATGGAGGAAAGGGAAACTCATTATTCCTCGTGATGAATTTTTCATTATCGATGAAAAGTCATTTCTGGAGAGTTTTCAGCTAAGAAATATAAAATATATAAAAACTTACCTTTACAGACAGTGAAAAAGTTGTGTATCAACTCAAAGGCTGACAGTGATCAGAGTAAGAGAAAGAAAGATGTATCATGTGTAATGTAAAAGATATTATGAGACAAAATCAGTTTAAATTAGAATTGCTTTGAAGTCACTCTCTTATTAAAACAAAGGTCACAGTTGCAGTGACTTTGGTTTGTGTTTAAAATAAAGTTGTGTTTATTGCAGTATCCCTTCAGGAATATGACCAACCGGTTTTAAGCTCCTGTCTCTTTAAGACCCGCCTCCTGACAAAACCCAGTCTGCTCTGATTGGCCAGCTGGTCCACTCCCTGTTGTGATTGATCAGCCACTTCCACTCCCTTCACCACTTTGAACTTTTTTAACTTTGCAGAACTTTTACATTCACAAAACATCTATATACAAAACTCAATTCCCCTCCTGTCATTTATTAGTTTGTGTTCTAACTCCAACAGGTGCCTCCGGACTCAAACCCTCGTCACACAGCAGCCATTTGTCTTCTGAGCTGTTTAGACAGAGGGACGACAGTCATGATTGACAGCCCACCAGACTTATTGTTAAAGCAGAGAGTGTCGTGCTCAGCAGCTGAGTCATAAATAATTTAAAACTTTATTAGAGACGTGTCATTTCCCTGAGCCCCGGGTGGGTCAGGATACAGTCCTCCTGAACAACAGGGATTCAGCGTCTTGCTCAAGGACACTTAAGCAAGGTGGAGGATTATCAACACAGGGACATGCAGCCACTTGTCTTCCTCATTAATCTGAGGACCAAATGATTCAAGCAAGGGGCGTTACTCAAATCTCACAAACACCAGCCACTCTGAGATTCGATTCCTCTCAGTGCTTCAGTTTGATTATGAGATATTCAAAAGCCCATCTCAAGATGTCATATTATAATGTCAATTAAAAACAGAAATGATGGTGAATTTCAAAAGAAAACAGCACAAGTCTGGGATCGAAGGTTTCAGAGGGAAAGAGACTCGACTATTTAAGGCTCAGTATCTTTTAGAAATCTGGCTAATATCAAACAAACAAACAAAGATGAAAACATAATAACATCCATGGTTCAGGTAAGACTGCGACAAAAGTGATTCATCTAAGGTTTCATCACCAGGTTTCTCTTAATGTTCTTCTTCATCTCAACCATTTGCTTTCTGACCCAAGAGTCAAACTTCATTCTGTAGCATTAAATCAAAGCACCATCTATGTTCTGTAAAACTAAATCTGAAGATGTCGTCAGACTTTGTGATACAAAATATAAATCAGAACACCATTCTGACATTAGCATTTGCGAACACATGTAGCAGCTTAATTCAGCTCAATTAGGCCAGTGTTAGAAATCCCTATTTAATCCTTCCACCCCACAAACAAGACACTTGAACGTGATGTGCCCTCTTTCCTTCTCCCCTCAGACCTGCAGCCTGATTACTCCTTCATTCTGTCTGATGTCGAGTGCAAATGTAACACAGACATTTATACACAGAGGCCCACAATCAAGGAGGAAGAAAACCAGCATACAGCTATAAAAGACCCCAACGCCACAGTCAACTGTAAACCGCCTGCAGGTGCTTGGTTCTTTAAACTGAGGGTAGGGTTTAACTCGCCATGACACATCTTAGAACTCAGCGGTGTGATAACCAGATCTGAGGGAACCCGAAGCTGAAAGAAGGGTCTCCCAGATCACAGCAGGAATCCCAGAGGAGCACAAAACCAGTGCAAATTGCTGAAACATGGCTGGAAACTCAACCAACCCAGAGGGGAAAAGAGAGAGAGGGTAACTTTACATAAGAGAGTAAAGGGAGAATATCTGAAATCTGTGAATGGGATTTGGGTTGACTCTCTTGTGAGTGCACAGACATATATGTAGAGTCTTTATCTGTAATGTAGTGTGTGTGTGTGTGTGTGTGTGTGTGTGTGTGTGTGTGTGTGTAGTCGGAGTGGGCAGTGTGTGACTCTTCCTACCTCGAGCAGCTGTACCCTCACTTTGTTGTACGCTTTCAGCCAGCGGACTTTGGACGGGGAACAGGGCGGAGGACCGTCTTCAAAGAAACTGTCAAACATTAAGCAGAGAAATGATTAATATGCCGAAAGAGAAATGTATCAAGAAGATGGGCAACATCAATAAATATATAAAATTCAAATCGATTCCCTGAAAACCTGTCATTAAAAGTCTGTCGTTAAACAATATTTTCATGTCTGGAAGGAGATAGAAATCTTCTATTTGCTATTTTCCAGGTGTTTCCTTTTCAATAATAAAAACTTGGATCTTTTTGACGTACCTGATTTTAGTCGGAGTCTTGTTGTCATGGTTGTCCAGGATCGGTTTTGGCAGAGCGACGGCAGAGTCCTTTAAATCTTTGTTGGATCCAGGCTCTGGGATCGGACGCAGCTCCTTCTCCTCCTCTTCCTCCTCCTCGTCCCAGGTCGACGGCTGGCTGTGGAGGGGGGGGTGAGGCCCTCTTGGGGAGCAGGACTCTGGATGCTGGCGTTCCTCGGGTTCAGAGCTGAGCTGGGAGCTGACCGGACTGAGGTTGCCTGAGGAATCAAACCGACTGCTGTCCGGTGGGCTGTAGGGGAATCAGGTTGTTGTTTAGAATAATGAGGTGATTTGACAAGGTAACATAAATCATCAAACTACACTACACTTGAAACTATGTCTTAAAGGGAATTTTGGAGTAAAAAGGGAAGTCGACACAAAGGAAGGAAAGGAAAATGTGAGCTGAATGAAGCTGGATGAAGATTTCCCCAGCAATCATGTTGGGAGGACTGACATCAGAACTAGGAGATCCATAGTCTTCCCACAGATTTGTGGTCAAGAAGCAAGTTTAAGGTTCAGAATAATGACAAAAACATTCACATACAGTGTATTTATAAGTGAAACTAAAAGATCAGAGCATCAAGGATGCACTTAACCTGGCTGATAAGAATCATAAGTGGCCGACTGAACTGGAGAGACCTGCTGGAGACCGAGGCTGCTAACGAGGAAAGTGGCTCTGTGCTTTAACCGGCATGATTTACGTCTTCTTGGGTGTCGGCCAAATTACTTCTCACTGCTGCTTTTATTCCAGCGTCCAGCCGGCCTCTGTGGTGTGCGCAGCGCCACGCCATCATAAATCAATCAGCAGTTGATTTATATTAAACAAATTGGCCGAGGCTCGGAGAATAATTCAGAGAACTGCAGGGGACAGAGAGAGGAGTGGCTTTATATAGGCCTCACAAGAGGGAAGCTAATAAATAAACACCACTGGTTTCTCTGTGCACTGCACTTCCATCACTGTCAGGGAAACTACTACTTAGCTACTATATGTAGGGAAAAGCTCTTCCGCATACTCACATTAAATGCTAATTGTGATCATTTCTTTAAACTACAGCTCGATCACGAGGTGTATAATCTTAAAACATCTGATTCTCACAGACTGCTTTGTATTTACAGTTGTGTGCAAGTATATTATATTATTATGCGCTCAGGTTCATTTGTAGGATGGGAAAAGGAATATACAACGACTACAGAACTACAGACATCAAATGTGTTCAACATTTAAATGGGAAAAGAAGAACAGGAAAGGTGCGGGAAAATCAACACTTCCATCTATTGTACAAATTCCACTGGCCTTCTTGCAGCTTCCTTTGTCAGCAGGTCCTTCGGCTGCAGGGTGTCTTGTGTCTTTTCAAACTCACATGTCGTTATCTCTAACTGAGGTTTGTCCAAACCTTCTGCTAAAGAATCTGAATGAGAGCGGAGGCCAGACTGCGACTGTGCCAACGTGTCACAGCTTCCGCTTTTTGAAGTTTCTGTTGGTCCTTCTGTGTCACTGGCATCTGCACTTCCTGTTTCTTCCGAGCCTTGGGAAAGTTTATCAAATTCTGGATCGTCAGCTTCCTCTGTAGGTTTTTGAGTTTGAGACTGAGGCTGGGCTGTGATCACAGGAGTGGGGGATTCGGGTTTAGAAGGCTCAGAGCTCCCAAACATTGAGCCAAGTTTCATACCAAACATAGATGAAGCAGATGATGTTTCTTCCTTTCCAGTCGGCTTTTCATCCTGGAAAATGCCAGCTGAAAGGTTTTTAAAACCAGAGAAGAGGCCACCTTCTGTCTGTTGTGGCTGTGGTGCCTTTGCACCTGTGGCAGGAGATGGAGTGCTGGAGAAAAGTGATCCTATAGACGATGTACCTTCAGCAGCTACAGACATAAAACCGAATTTGGAGGCAGACAGACCTGGTAATTCAAACATCCCTTTGCTTTCAGGGGCTTGGGGTAGTTCAGCTTTGTCCGGCACTGCAGAACCTTGAGATCTTAAAGACTCATCATCCTCAGCTTTTTTCTGAGGGAGATCAGTTTTCATGTTGGATTCTGTCAGAGAACTTTCTTCTTCCTCTGTTTTGTGTGTTCCTTCTGCCTCTTCCACTAAACCTTTTTCAGGAACCTCAGTTTCCTCAGTGCTTTTCACATGCACATCTCCAGGTAAAGGTGTTCTCTCTGCATCAGTGTTTTCAGTGCTCTCAGAGACTGTAACGTTTGCAGAGGTGTCCCCTTGTTTAGCCTCTGAGCCAGACTGTTGTTGTTCCTCAGATTTAGCTGCCTCGGAGCCTTTGAAAATACCGAATAGGTCATTGGTAAGGGATTCTGTACCAATGCTACTTGGGAGGCCAAAAAAGCTTTTCTGCTGCTGTTGATGTTGTTGTTGTTTTTGTTGTGGCTGTCTAGGAGCAGGCGATGATCCAAAAAACGAACCAGGGGAACTAGAAAAAAATCCACCAACAGCTGATGGTTTACTTGGGGCACTTGGAGTGGAAAACATAGACATAAAGCCAGACATTGGGGCACTTTCGGGGGGCTTCTGCGGTCCTGGATGTCTTGGTCCTGGCATTCTTGGTCCACCCATTCGTGGACCTTCCATTCGTGGACCTCCCATTCTTGGTGCTCCCATTCTTTGTCCTGGTGGACCAGATGGCCTGACCATGCCTGGCTTGGGCTGTTGATGTGGTAAAGGACTAACAGGTCCGAATGACGGACCTTTTGGAGGCTCCACAGCTTGAGATGTCACTATTTCTGGTGACTTGGTACCAACAGTGTTCTCTTCATCTTTTGGTGAAACTACTGCAACATAATTGCTTTCAGTAGGTTTCTCCAATCCCTGAATGGTTTCGATATTAGCTTCTCCAAGCAGTAGTTTTGTTTCTGTTGACTCCTTTGCAGTCTCATCAAATGTTGCCTTCAAGTCTTCTACCAGTGAATTTACTGATTCTGGAACTGAAGTCTCTGTGAATGCACCCATTGCAGATTCTGAAGAAGGTTTCTCCATATCTGTTTTCACTGAATCATCTACAGTTACCTCTTCAGTGCATGTTTGTACTGGTGCAACAGCTGCTTGATCCTCATCAATAACGTTTAACGGCTCCTTAGTAATTTGGTCCATATCTGCAGTTGCTGTTTTGTCTTCAGTGGAAACTTCGCTAAGCTCCTTAGTTGATTCTTTAACATCTGCAACAGCTGTTTCTTCTTCACTTCCAACCTTCAGTGGCTCCTCAACTTGTTTTTCTGCTTCCGGAATTATCGCTCCTCCAACAGCAGCATTGACATGTTCCACTTCAGTAATATCTGATCTCGTGTTTTTGTGTGTATTGTCCAAGACACTTTCTTGCATCTGTATGTCATCACTTTTTTCTGATGGGCATTTGAGTTCTAAGTCAGTATTATCATCTTTGCTTTTAACTTCAAGAGTTTCTGTTTCTGATTCAGCATTCACGGTATCTTTCATTTCTTTGGATTCTTTTTCATTAACTAGTTTCGCAGCTGTCTGATCCAGATGTGTCTCTTCCTCATGTAGATCACTGGTCACACTCGGTGTGTCTGTGATAGAAGCATCAACAGAAACCGTTGTATTTTCCACACAAGGTAGGTGATCTTGTATTGTGTCTACTTTGTCAACTTGGCATGGATCAGTTACAGGAGCAGAAGTTTCAGTATTTCTTTCAATGATGTTCAAGTTTGAATCTTGAACTTTTTGTTCCACCTCAACAACTAGAGGGGTAATAGACTCAGAGGGGACATTTTCTGTGGCCTCAACAATGTTATTCTTTGCCTCCTCTGGAACTTCTTTCTTTTCTGATGATTTCAATTGTTCTGAGATTATCTCCTCTTTTGCAGTTACAGTTATTTCTGGCTCTGTTTTGGTTTCCTCCATGAAAGACATTCCAAACAGGCCAAACCCGGTTTTCGATTTGTTACCATCAGAGCTTCCACCTAGTGAAAACACAGAGGGAACTTTGAAAATACCCTCTGATTCAGGTAGTTTGGGAGCTGCAGGATGTGCTTCTGGTGCCTGCTGGGATTGTCCACCAAACATAGAGAACAATCCTTTTCCAGGGAGCTCCGAACTTCTAGGTTCTGGTTGTGTAACTGTTGGTCCAGGCGTGGGTACTCCTGGTCCAGCTTGGGGCTGGGCACCAATACTTCCAAACTTGGAAAACAAACCTGAGCCAGTGGTATCTTTGTTTGTAGTAGAACCTGGGAGAATGCCACCAAATATAGAAGATCCAGTGGAAGGTCCTCTTGGTGCAGCACTACCCACATATTGACCTCTGGGACTGGGTGGTTGCTGAGGTGCAGATGCACCAAACATGGAAAACAGTCCTTTGCCTGGAGGTTCTTTGGTTGGAGGACCTCTAGGCCGCACACCTCCAACATTTGGAGGTGGAGGACCTCTAGGCCGCATACCTCCAACAGTTTGAGGTGGAGGACCTCTGGGCCGCACACCTCCAACAGTTGGACCTCTTGGGCAAGATGGTGGCTGACTACTAGGTCCACCAAACATTGAGAACAATCCTTTGCCCTGAGGCTCCTGTGGGGTGGACAGTGGTGGATCTTTGGATCCAGGGGAAGATGGTGAATTGGATCCACCAAACATTGAGAGTAACCCTGAGCCAGGAGTGTCTTTTGTAGATGAGCCTGGAAAAATGCCCCCTAGTATTGATAATCCAGTTTGGGAGGCTGTCTGTTGTGGGGTTGCACTGGAGCCACTGAATACAGAAAATAAGCCTTTTCCTGAATTATCAGGCTCTTCAGGCTTATTCTCTTCAGGCTTGTGCTCTTCAGGCTTGTGCTCTTCAGGCTTGTGCTCTTCAGGCTTGTGCTCTTCAGGCTTGTGCTCTTCAGGCTTGTGCTCTTCAGGCTTGTGCTCTTCAGGCTTGTGCTCTTCAGGTTTATGCTCTTCAGGCTTGTGCTCTTCAGGCTTGTGCTCTCCAGGCTTGTGCTCTTCAGGCTTGTGCTCTTCAGGCTTGTGCTCTTCAGGCTTATGCTCTTCAGGCATAGGTTGATCAACCTTGACATCTAAACTATCCTCTTTGGACGTCATTATTTCCTCTGTGTGAGGTTTGTCAAGTTTGGGCTCAGAGGAAGATTTATTGATATCAATTTCAGTTTTGTCATGCATCTGCTGTTCTCCTTCAAGTGATTTTACATCTGACACTGATGAATCTTCTTTCTGTGACAACTTATCCAAAGACTGAACTTCTGTTATCAAGACAACATCTGACAATGTGCTATCATCTTTGTGGGCCAACTCTTCAAGAGTTTTAGGACTTTGTTGTGGTGCTTCTACCACAGTTGTGTTGTCAGACTGGCAGGGCAGGTCAGTCTCAGGCTTCACTACTAGGGTTATGTCTGAGTTGTCAGATTTTCTGCTCATTGGAGACAACCCAGCTGATGACACACAATCTTCTCTAGTCTCTACTATTTCTTCGGCTTCAGAAACGGTAGCCTCTGTGATTGAAGTTGTCATGGTCAGGATGTGGTGCGAGTCATTTTCATTTGTACAATCTGTCGTCAGTTCAGGTGACATCTCTGGTGAGCAGGTTGTGACCTGCTCTGATTCGACGATTGTCTCTGTGTTTTTGATTTCTGTAGTCCTAGCATCGTCTGATATATCAGACATTTCTAATGACTCTGTCGTGATCTGCTTTGCTTCAAAGAGCTCTTCTGTGGACTTGCTTTCTGCAGCAATAGCAACCTCAGAAATATCAGATTGTGCAACAATATCAGTAGGTAAAGATTCCTTACAGTCCGGTGGTGTCACTGCAGTGGGAGTGGTTTCTTCAGAAGCACGGACTAGTGGCAGTTCAGGCTTGTTAGATTCTTTGACCCCATGTTCATTTGTCTCTTCTTCTGGTGAACTTGCAGCTGAGACAAAAATATGGGGAAGTCTAACGTAAGGCTTTTGCTCGGTATCAACAGGAGTAGCTTCTGGGCAATTAATGCCAATGTAGATTGACCTTGGATGGTCAATTTCCTGGACCTCAGTCAATGTGTCTGTTTTCTCTAGACTGCTTTCACTTTGAATTCCTTTGGGTGTCATTGCATCTGGTAGATTTGCTGGTGAAGAATCGAGATGGGGCAATTCTTTTCCTGGGCTGACATTTAGTGTCTCCCCTGGTTGCTGATTGTCTTGGGAAATAGATATAAGCTTGTAGCCATAGACTGGTGACTCACTAGAGGGAGAGGTCACAAGAGGCATCAATGGGGATGCATGAGGGCTCACACCACTTATCATGGAACCTTTTCCTCTGTATTGTGATTCAATATTAGCAGTTTGGGAATCCAGAGGGATTATCCTGGTTAAAGCAATGTTACCATCACTAACAGTAGCTGGTGTTCGAGGCCGGGGACTTGGCACAGCATGCGTCTGGGGGCTGAGAACCATCGTCTCTGGTGTCTTAACAACAGGAGTTGCTGGGGGAGTTCCTTCAATGTGAACTGCAACACGGCTGAAAGCAGTCTGTGTTGGACTTATGTCTGTCCTGTGATCCACAGATGTAGAAACAATATGAGTTTTGTGAGATTGAACAGCAACAGTTTGTGATCCCAAACCACTAAATACTGAAATCAAACCCTTCACAGAACTGGATGCTGCTGGTGGTATGGATACCACTGGTCCTTCAGTTACAGCTCCACTGCCCTGGTTCAGATTACTTCTCTTTACTTGCATACCAGGCGTTGGGTCATGTTTTGTGGTGGATGATGATTGAATGGCACCGGCATCTTTTTGATATTGCTCAACAGCGGCAGGACTTTGGCTTATATGAGGTTGTTTAGAGAGGCGAGGAGGTTCTTTTGCATGATAATCACAACTTGCACTGCTTTGCATCGACTGGTTCAAAGATTGAAGAGAAGAATCTATTTTGTGTCTATCATCTTCTTGCTGAATATTCAAAGCAGGCAGTGTTTGACTATGGGGCTTTGGAGGCGGAACTGTTTGGGATATACCATGTAGTTGCTGGACAGAAACGGGGGGCAAAGACTGCCCATTACTTGTCATTGATCCACATTCTGCTGGACTTTCCTCAGTGCTGCCATAGCTCTCCTCCGTTGCCTGCTTGATAAGAATTTTGGGTCTTGGGCGAATGTCATGTTGAACAATTGTATCTTGCCTTTGCAACGCAGGAGGTTTTGGTTGAAACTGAACAAAGGATAAATTCATTGCAGTTTCCACACCAGGTTGCTGGTATTGTAGATTTAGGACTGAATGTTGTGTTTGCAACTGAGGTATGTTTGAAGGCAAATGTTCAGGCTTCTTGGATTCAACATATACATTACTGACATGTTGATGTGCACCATTTAGTGAGAACATAGTATGTGCACCATCCTGCATTGTCTGGGGAGCAAAATGTTGAGGATGAGGCTGCATTTCTCTTTGAACAGGAATCCTAGAAGAATCTGACATATTCACTGGTTCAGAGTTCAATCCTGTTCCTGACGACCTTCTGCTATATGTTCCAGGTTGGATGATGGTCTGTTTCACAGGGGAATATTCCATATATTGCAATGACTTCTGAGTTTGAGAAATGCCTGTATCTTCTTTGACTTCCTGAGGAGTGGGTGGAGGTATATACTGCTGCTGCCAGCAAATACTACTTTGAGACTGAGAAGACACATGAGGGGAGGAAAGATCTTTTGCATCTTGGTCACTGATGACTATTGTTTTGTTTTGAGGAGCCACAGTTAGGTCAACAAGTCCAAATGATGGTTTCTTTTTTAATTGCTTTTCAGTTTTCATTCTTTCAAACATTTCTTTATTTGAAGGCTTATTAGTGTAATTCATGGGCCGTCCATCATCTGGGTAATTGTGATTTCTTGATATGTGAGTTGTGACCAGGTTGTCTTTTGCACTGAAGTCCACTGGCTTATTTTGTTTGTGTGTTTCCTTATAGGTGGTCTTGGAACCAGAGAAGACCTGGTTACTATGGTGGGTAGATATCTGCCTGTGTAGTGTTTCAGTTGTGCTGATGCAACTCAAGTCCTGTCGTGCTTGTTGATGCATAGACTGCTCCATGATGAGTGGTAGACCAATGGAACTATATCTTACATTTGGCTTATCTCTGACCAATGGCATAGCTTCAGTTGGCAAAATATCAGTTACAATATCTAATGGTCGCTGCTGTGTTTGTGGAGACATGTCTAAGAAGCTTTTGATGGAGTTAGCAGGTGCTGATGGTCTTTGTTCAGCGTCTTGAGATTCCTTGTGCACAAATTGTTGCATCTTTTCTCGTCCTCCTACGGATGTCGGTTGCCTTTGAGGTTGAGATTGAGTCGGCTGTGTTTCCACAATTAGTGGAACACCATCAAAATCCATTTGACAATGTGCATAGCTTGTTGCCCGTGTTGTTACCAGTGATACTGGATCTGAAATGTTTTGCACTTTCTCTGATGTATATGTCCTTGTTGACATATCGATCATGCCTTTGACAGAATTTGCTGGAGAAGTAAGAGGTGGATAAGGTTGGATAATGGACTGTGACATATAATAAGTCTCATTTGCCCTGGAGCAGTGGACTGTCTTACTGTTGTGAAGTGGCTCATGCAGAACTGGATCAATATGTCTGTCTAGGGTTGGCTGTTTTTGCAATGGAACCATGGTCCGAGGTTGTTTGTGGCTTGTTGACTCCAGTGGTGCTGGTTCAACCACCAAAGCAACACCAACAGAATTTTGTCTGGCAACTACTCTTGCACTTGGCTTATTAACAAGGGAAACTGCATCCCTTTGAATAGACTCATATTCTGGCATGATTGCCTCCATTATGGCTTGGCTCGGCTTGGGTGACATATCCAGTGCTTCAGCTGTGATGGATTTAGCTGGACTGGATATCTGACAGGTTTGAAAAATGGTTGATTGCTGTGAACCAGGTTTGCTTTGCTCAGATTGCTGCTGATATAGAATAGAACCCGAGTGGTACTGAGGGGCTCTGATCATAATGTCACAAACTAGGTCCTGGTCAGGGATGGCTACAACAAGTGGTACACCCACGGAATTCATTCGTGCAAGTTCACGGACACTGGGTTTGCCTTTCATTAGTGGTACAGCTTCATCTCCTCTTGGTTCCAAAACCCCCTCTTTCGATTGGTCAGAGGATTTATATGTCATGTCTAATATGGCCTTAACTGCGTTGGCTGGTGCTGTGGCTTGCTGGGACAGTATACAGGTCTCAAGGGATTCAGAGGACTGACTGAAAATAGTTTGCTGTCTTGGTAATGTCGCCCTACTTCTACCAGACGGAATCTCCTCTTTCCTAACAGAACATCTGACCTGATTATCCATCATAGAATGAGAATGATGTTCCTCAGTAGGCAGTGAATGGATCTGCTCTGCTGTTTGTCCTAGAGAATCCAGGGAGTCTCGTCTATTGGACAAATCAAGGGATCCATGATGACTAGGACTTTTATATTTCTCCTCAGAAATACGTGGTGGTCTTTTTGTCAATGACATTGCCTCACCGACACAATCTTCTGATTGCACAACGATTTGCAGGACTTGAGTTTGAGTTTGCCGGGTTGTTGTCCTGGCAGACATGTCTAATGTTGCTTTAATTGAGTTTGCTGGTGCAGTGGTCTCCTGATATTGTTGAGCCTTTCCATTAGACTGATAGAAATGAGGTGTAAAATGTCCTCTTCTAGGGTCAACAGGAATTTGCGGTGGAAAACCAGTTGCCCCAATTGGTACAGGTTGCCTCACTCCAGTTTTTGCTGTGTTTCTGAGATCACTATCGATGGTTGATGCTTTATGAGTAATAGCAGAGCTTGGTGCAGCTGACGGCTTTATTTTGGTTTCAGAACTTTTTGACAAATCACTCGACAATTTAAGAGATGGTTTGGATGAAATTTCTTTTGCTCCTTTTCCAGAAGATGAAATGAGAGTTTGGTTTGTTCCACTTGGGGAGACTGGTGGTATTTGGATATTTGTAGAAGAGGGAACAGCAACTCTAATCACTGGTATGGATGATCTCTTCCCTGAGAGTCTCTGCTGATCAAGTGGCCTATAGTTGGTGGGAGAATGTTTCCGCGGATCTGGCACATTTGGACTCTCTTGCGGTGTGACCACAGTGGGATATTCTGAATTGTGCCAGTCAGCTTCATCATCCTCAGCTTCATCTTCCAGTTTTGTCAGGTCTACAGCAATTGTGGGATTGACATGCAAGTCAACATCTGCCTTAGTTTCCATTTGCTTCTGTTTTAATCTTTTCAGCTTGTACTTTGTACAGTCAACAGCTTCATCGTGTTTTGTTGAATCTTTGTTTACAACTTTTGCTTCTTTTACTTTAATATTTTTGTCTTTATTAATCGTGGCAGAAAAATCCACAACTTTGTTGCTGATTTGACCACCAATGGGACTTTCAAAGGAATGACTTCTTTTGTAGAGGAAGGCTTCACTGTATGAAACTGATTCATTCAGTATGTGTAACTTTGGTGTTACTTTCGCAGGGAGATTTTTAGACGGGGAGGATGTTTTGTCCAGTGCTGAAGTACTGCTGGCTTTACTAAAGTCATGATTCCCTCCGACTGTAGGTTTATTTGCTTGTGATAATGCTCTGGGTCTATCTGCCTGAGATAGCTGCCTTGCAAGCCGGGGTCTCTGCGGGGAAACAGAGGACTCAGTTGAAGGGGGGGTAGGGGGCAGACTCAGAACAGGAGCTGGCTGTGCTGGAGGAGACGATGAGCTGTCTCCTTTATTAATAGTTGGTGGTGTTGGCAGTTTCCTTCCCACTGGAACAGGTCCAGGTATTTTTGAAGCTACAGGATTCTGATTTGTGGTAATCTTAGAGGACTCTGTCACCTTCGTGGACACTGAGGGTGATGAAGTGGGTGTGCGTGCATCAGAGTTAGAAGACATCCCAAGGGCTCCTCCGATTGCTGAAAATATGGAGCTTGATTTCTGTCTTTGTGGGTCTGCAGGTGTTTCATCTACATTTCCAATCCTGATTTCAGGAATTGGGTGATTTGTTTTTGAAGAGATTTGTGGTGAATAGCACCTTGGAGGAGGTGTAGGTGAGGATCTGAGCACATCTGGTATTCCCTGATTCTTCCAGTATGGCCCACCATGTCCCCCCTTCAGTGCATTCAAAGTAAGATCAGCTGCCTCCATTGGCACCTCTGGGCAGGTGTCACAATTCTGTGCTGATTCCACCTTGATCTTTTTAAGCGTGTACACGGTAAAGTCTACAGGCTGCTCCACTTGAGAAGATATGGATTCTTGAAACATTTGAGAGAAGCTTTCCAAGTTCATGTTCATTAATTTTTCCCCTTTTTCAAGGGCGTAAGTTAGGTCCACAGGTGCCTCTGAAAGCCTAGACTTCTCCTGTTGCTGTCCAGGAATCCAGGAGTTGTTGTCGTCAGTGTAGAGAGGGATTTTAAAACCACAAAGGGTCACTTTGTCTTTTTCCTTTTGTCTCAGAATGTTGGCAATGTTTTCAGTTATGTTACCTAAAGCTTGTTCTTCCTCCGGTGCAGCACAGGCATAGAGATGTCCACCGGCTCTGTCAGTTAAAAGGGAATAAATGTATCCCTCATCTGTATAAACATAATATCCACAGTCTCCAGCCTCAGCTGGCCACCACAAGCCTTGATCCAAGAGTGAAAGCCATTGCTGATACCACTCAGGATCCTCAAAGAGCATTTCCTCATCTGCATACCCTGTGGCTCCTACAGACTTGCTTAAATCCATAGCACCTCGTGTTAAATCCATTGGACCTTTTTTTGTGGCAAGTTGTTTTAAAAATTCAGTTGCGGATTTCAAACTTAAGTCTTTATTCTTTACATCAGTGCTAACAACACTTTGTTCCACTACTTTGCTGAATTCCTTCACTTCTGTAAGGGACTGACATCTACTCAACCTTGACTTTGGTTTTTCAGTAGACAAATTCAAAGCATTTCCTCCAACAATCCAAGGTTTTCTGTTCATGTCAAGATCATTTAAATGGTCACAGCTAGCCCAGGATTTATTTTCTCTACAACTCATGTCAAATAAAACAAGATCTTCATCTGGCTCGAAAAATCGATTTCTTCTCTCAAAAAGCTGGGCCCCAGAATCCCTCCGAGGATGTGAGGGTACATTGAAGTCGCTGATGTCCATTTCTTTAGGATTTAACCATTTGTGAGTCTCCCACTGGGGGGCTCTAGCTGTGGGTGGTATGTGCCCTTGGCCTGCCTGGTAGCGTTCCTGAATGTCAGTAGCCAGGGCTTCAGCTAGGGCATAGTCATTGAGTTGCTGCCACAGAAGAGCTTCTATGAGACACTGATGCTCATAGAGATCTGGTGGAATAACCCCATGTTCTGTAAAGTTGTATAAAAGATCCTTGTAACCGTACTCATGTGCTGTTCCATACAGGAGACGTTGAATTTCCTCAAGATAAACGTGAGTTGGGGGAATTGTAGGATCTTGCCAAACTTGAGATTGCACATGTTCTGTATTTGCGTCTGTAACAACAGTGGTTGTGAGCATTGCTGTACTTGAAGGGATATCCTCTCTACTCTTTGTTAGTAAACGATTTATAAGACCTTTTTCCCTTTCCTCTCCAGTGGCAGACATGCTACTGTCACTCGTGCCTGTTTTGAAAATGCTGGTAAACAAACCTGGAGATGTGGTATTTGTGCTGGTGGTTAGTTCTTCCTTCCCAAGCTGAGAGGTTGACGGCTGAGGTGTTTTTGATGATGGCTCATCTGTGACACTAAAAAGACCAGAGAGGAAACCTTTTTGGTTTTGACCTTTCAAATCCTTATCTATGGCTTCATCATTGGAGGACGGCGCCTCTACTGGTTTGTTTCTTTGAATCTGTGGTCGTCCTTGTCCTATACGTGGATGCTGTTGCTGTTGTTGTTTTACTTCGAGCTTCACCTGATCAGCAGGTGATGACTGTTCTGCAGTACCTGAGATCTTGTTGAATAGGTCAGAGAATATTCCTCCTGATTCAGACTGGGCTGGATTCTGTCCTGACCTAACAGATGGTTGACCTGTCTTTGCAGGCTGGGCAGACTGTTGTTGCTGTTGTTGCACATTATCACCAGATGCAAGCTTCAGAATGCCTGAAAGCAAACCCCCACCTTGACTAGGCTGTTGTGCTGCTGTATTTTGAGGCTGTTGTTGTTGAGGGGATGTCTGACCAAACAGACCAGACAAGAGTCCTCCTTGCTGACTTGGATGAGATGAATTTTGACCAGTAGACGGACCAGGTCCAACGATATTTGACAAATTTCTTTGTTGAGACCCAGTCTGTGGGTTAGGCTGTTGAGATACATTATCAGACGGTGCTAACTTATTGAAAAGCCCTGACAACAGTCCACTCTGCTGTGGCTCTGCTGCAGAGGCAGCAGCTTGTTGAGGTAGCTGAGTTTGCCTCCGAAGAGGTTGTCTGCTACCTGCTTGTTGAGGCTGTGGCTGGTTTGGTTTGGTTGGATTCTGCTGTGCTGCAGGAGTTGGACCTGATGAAAAAAGCCCAGAGAGAAAGCCTCCCTGCTGATTGGGTGGTGCTTTAGGGCCTGGTTGTTGTTCCTGCTGATGCTCTGCCTGACTGGCTGATGGCTGTGGGTTGCCAGCTTCTGCAATTTTGCTGAATAATCCAGTGAGCATCCCTCCAGGACTACTTTGGGGCTGTTGTGGAGGGACTTGGTTTTGTCGTTGCAGATTCTGTCTATTGCCCATTTGCTGATTAGGCTCCCGCCCGGTTGGGCCACTCTGTGGCTGATGTTGTGAGGGCTGGGCTGGGTTTACAGAAGCAGATTCTTGGCCCCCAGTTCCAAAAAGACCTGAGAGAAAACCTCCTTGCTGAGGAGGTGCTTGCTGCCCTGTTTTTTGGTTACTCTCTTGAGCACGAGGCTGTGACTGAGATGGAGGAGGATTAGGTTCCACAATCTTATTAAAGAGTCCTGACAACATGTTACCTGATTGCTGACTTGGTTGTGTAGATTGTGTGGCCATAGGTCCTTTTTGAGGCTGGGTAGCAGTTTCTGTGAGTTTCAACAAACCTCCCAAAAATCCGCTAGGTTGAGGTGTTGTTGCTGCTGCTTTAGGTGGAACATTTTCGGTTGTTTGGTCAAATGTTTGCTTTTGGGTTTGTTGTTGATCTGCGGTGGCAGGTCGTCTTAGTTGCTGGTCAGGTTGACCCTTGTCAGGAGGAGCTGCTTCTGTTGAACCAAGTTTAATCAATCCTGACAAGATCCCTGATGACTGAATGGGAGGATCGGTCTTGTAACTGGTTGTTTGTTCAGATTCTTCCATTTTCACTGTATGGTCCCCCACTTCTGGACTTGACTTGTGACTGGTCTGAGTTGGTTGAGATGCAGTCACTGTGTCTGTAGCTATTTTCAAGAACCCAGCTAATACTCCTCCAGAAGATGCCTGTGCAGCAGCAGGTGGTCCTTGCTTTTGATTTGGAATGTTGACAGGGGACTGATTTGAAGGAGCAGAAACACTGTCAGAGGCAAACTTTAAGAATCCAGACAATAGTCCTCCTGACTGTTGTGTGGAAGAATTCTGTTGTGCTTGGTTAGAAGGCTGTGTGGTTGATGAAAATAAGCCTGAGAGTAACCCAACTTGTTGAGGCTGACAATCCCCTTCCTGGGCTTTCTTGCCAGATGACACATCATCTGTTGATCCTAGTTTTAACAGACCAGAAAGAAGTCCTTGAGGCTGTGAGGCTTGTGGTGGTGATGTTGGATGTTCTACAGGCTTGGGAGGACCTTGATCATTGGATGTGACATCTGCTTCCGGCTGACTATCTGTCTGGGGATCCTTTTCAGACACTGGTTGCTCTTGACACAGTTGTTTTGTTTTACCATCAGTGCTTTCTGTGGTTTCAGGGACCATTTGTTCATTATGCCCTTCAGTTAGACCGCTAGGTTTGGTCACAGCCACAGAAGGAGTTATTTGTGGTTTTGCAGGTTCATTAGTGGGTTCACTTGAGCCAACCTTAAAAAGGTTGGAAAACCACCCAGTTTCTGCATTTCCTTTTGGTACACTTTCAAGAAGCGCTACACGGTTTGGAGAGGGAGCTCTTGTAGGGACGGGGGATGTACTTTTTGGTCGGGCATTGGCATCTTCACCAGATGCAAACTTAAGAATTCCTGAAAACACACCTCCTTCTGCTTTTGGGGGGGTGGTTACAGACGTATTTTCTGAGGTGAAAAAGGGGATCTTGAGTTTGCTGCCTAAAAATGACTCCTCTGGGGGCTTGATGTCAGTTTGCTGGGAACTTTCAGGAGGAACTGTTGATATGAGGTTTGAGAGAGACTTCCTAAAAGGACTGAAGAAACCTGTTTCCTCTAAACTGCTTTCAGGTTTCGGTTCAGATATGGTAGGAGCTCTTCTTTGCTGAATATCTGCTAGCTCACCTGATGACTCTGTTTCTGGCAGAAGCTCAGTTGATCCACTTCCTGATTCTGGCAATAACTCAACTGATCCACTTCCTGAACCAGGTCTGATCTCACCTGACAATTGTCGCTCTGTTTGTGAGCCATCTCTATTAGGACTCTGGGTTCTGTTTAAAGACCCTTGCTGGGATTCAATGCCTGCAGCAGATCCACCTCTTTGTTCTGGGGGTTGAGGTGATGGGTCCCTGGATGGTGGCGCACTGGAAAAAAGTCTCATGGGACTAAGCCTTCCTAACATGGATTCCAATCCAGATGGGGACTGGTTAGCAGCGGTTGCACCTGCTTGTGTCTCTGTAGCGATTTGTGTTGACGTCTGATCAGCATCAGGTTGGCGACTGGTTTCAGAGGATTGAAATGGCAAAAGAGACTGAAGGGAAAACTTTTTTTCTGTAGTGGGCTCCTGAGAGGCAGGAGGAACTATGGCTACAGGGGGGGAGGTACCAGAACTTTTGGGAATAAATGAAAGCAACTTTGAAATGCCAGACTCAGGCTGCAGTGATGACTGGGAAGCTGGCGGACCTGATGCAGTGGTACCAGAGGTTTCTGTGGGTTCAGTGGTACCTTTAGGAATCAAAGAGAGCAATTTTGACATCCCAAAGTCGGCCTGTGCAGGTTGGGGGGACGGAGTTGGACAAGCGGCGTCGGCCTCAATGGCAGTTTTTGATCCTTTGATTGTACTGAACAACGAGCTCATGACATTCTTTACTCCAGCTATGCCCTGTTCAGCGACACTCTCCTCCTTCACCTCAGGTTTGACTTCATTGCTCTCTTCATCTCCAGGTTGCTCGGGTTTGGCATCGGTCGGCAGCGCCGGCAGTTTTCTTCTGATTGGTTTGGGCGAAGACTCATAGCTGTTTATCTCTTCCTCTTTTACAGCCAGGTATTCAGACACTGAGTGAACTAGGCTCTGCAGTTCATCCATTGGATCAATATATTCATCACTTGGCTCCTCTACAGGAGACAACATTGGATCTTGTCCACGACCTGTTCTCCCTTTGCCTTGTCCTCCAGAAGGAGACATATACCTGCCTGGGTAGTAGTAACTTTCATTTTCATAATTAGCATCGCCCTCAGTAAAGGTCAGTTCATCTAGTTCCTCCTCAGATCCGAAGGAGTACTGCATCTCATCTGAACAAATTGAGCCATATTCACTCCTCACCCTGATCCACGCAGCCTCTTCTCGAGCAGCCTCCTCCTCACGGAAAGCTGCGTAGCTCTCGAGCGTGTCCTCTAAGGCGGTTTTAGCCCACAGTCTGGTCTTGTAGAGTAAACTTTCACTGTCTGATTGCCGCCGTAGCTGTTTGGCTGAGGGAATTATATCAATTTCAGGAGGGGACAATTCATTTTCAAAGCTGCCGGCCTCTTTATAAACTAAACGTACTTCTCCACTACTAAACCCACGCCTCCGTCTGTTTGAGATGCCACTTGTCTCATCAGATTCCTCCGGGGACATTGCATCACATTCCACTGTCTGATAGAACCTGCTGCCTTTGGGCTCGGACGGGCTGTCACTGATTCGGTAGATGATGCTTTTATCTTCATCCTCCCACATTTTCTGCTCAGGGTCCAAGTAATCGTCCAGGACACCTGCATGAGGCACTTTGTATTTGCTCTCCCAGTCCTCCACACCCATACCGGAGTCTACTGGGATTATTCTGACTCCACGCTTAGAGCTCGATCGCCTGGATTCAATTGTTAAAACAATGCAAAGTGCCATGCAGGAAGAATTGGAAAGTGATGCAACGAAAAAGAAAGAAAGAGAAATTAAGCATTAGACATGGAATCAAAAAGAGCAGAGCATGCAAAGAAAGTGTAAACAGAGGAAATGGAATAGCAAATCAAAAAAGAAAAATTATGTGGATGGACAATCAAAGTTGAATAGTGTGCAAAAAGAACCCATATCATCATATGCAGTCGTTAGCTGGAGGTGAGTTGATGCTGTTTGTTTGTCTGACTGACATTACTTTGATTTCCCATTTGAAAGATTTACAATCTCATCAATAAATCGAAATAACTTTCAAAAGAGTTAAATCCAATAGACACTGAAGTTGATGTCAACAACAGAAATAATTAATACATTAAGACCAAAGGTGTCGTTCATGCAAGAGAACATAACTCCCTCAGGCCTCCTCCGCTTTCTCTCTGTATCGTCTGGACTCTGCTGCTCGTATTAACTCGACTCTTTGTATGTGTGAATACAAATGACCTCAGGATACGAGCTGGAGAGCTTCATGATTCAGACCGATGGACAAACGCAGGAGGTATTTTTATGCAATAGCTGTTATTCATGAGCTCTAAACATGTTTTGGTGCCACAGGGTGTTACTGTGTGTGTTTACCTGGCCCCCCTCATTTCTCTATAGTCCAGCTCATAGCTTTGTATGGAGTCAGACTCCCGGGACAGGGTTTGATGCTGGACCCTGCGTCCTATAGGGTACTGGTGCACTGACGAATTGGTCTGGGAGGCGTTGTGAAAACGTGGAGGTCTGTTGCTGGTTTCACTGCGGTAGTCACTGTCACGGTCGTCCATGGCACTGTCATGGTCATCGAGAGCTGCATGGAAGACAACAACACAAATTCAGTTAAACACAAGTAAACAAATATTACTTTCTTTGCAGTTTAATTAGTGTAATTGAGTATCTTACATACATGCATACGTATATATATTTCAATATATGACTTGTAGAAAACCCCTCTGGGAAACCATGCTAGATATTAGATATTAGATCTGCTCACTGCAAGTTATTACTGTGGAACTGGGAAAATTCTCATTTCATCCGTTTTACTGAACTTTCACTGTAGAAACATGCAACTGTTCTCAGATCAGTGTGATTTAAACAAACTGATGATTGTCAGACAGACTATCATTTAACTCCTCAGACTTCCACTCAGTAAGAACAGTTTGAACATATAGCTCCCTCTTGTGGTGGCAAAGCATCAACAGCAAGCTGACAAGGACTCGGGAAAAAAAATGATGCAACTTCAACAAGACCAAATGAGACTTGACAACAAAATGTGCACAAAACAATACTGTACAAAACACACAGAGGCCGTCACAGGTGGGAAAGAGTCGAGTGTCATGCAGGAGAGAATGTGGAGAAATAAAAAAACAACCATTATACTTTACATCATATATACGTACTCTGCTGGTCGCTCCATCCAAAATAACTCCAACTGCCTGAGGGCGTGGAGGCAAGTGTTCGAAGAAGAAAAGTGAACTTACTGAAGAGTCAAACCAGTAACTGTAACTGCGGATGGTTGATGAGTGTGTGACATGCAATGGGAATGAAAACATCTGTTTTGATGGATGAATAACGATTCCACTGAGAGATGAATAAGAAATGAACGAAGCTCGATCAGACCGAGTTATTATCCAGTAGGATGGATCAAGAGTGACACGACAAAACAGCGACAGAGAAGTGTAGTTTAACCACAGCTCTACATATCAGCCTCTTTCTCAGGATGGAGGAACATTCTCTTTGCTCATCAAACACACATCAGGTGGAAAATGTATTTCGTCCGAATTAGAGTCATAAGTGTGGAATGATACGTTGGCATGAAAATGTTTCACCAAGTTTTTACACTTACAGCACTGAGAGGGAGCGGACGCCATTCGTTGTCTCTGGACGTCTTCCTGCAGAGGAAACTTCCACGACAAACGGAAACAGAGAAGGAGTAATAATTAAAAATCAAACTCCAGTCGATTAATACTCTTCTTGTCCCTTGTGAAAATAAACATTTCACGTTATGTTTGTCATGCCCTTAAAGTGGCTTAAATGTAACTCCATACCTTCCTCACAATTTGGGTTCTATGAATACGTTAGTTCAATTGACAGGATTGGTTAATTGGTTTGTGACATCACAAACACAGACAGTTTGAATCTGTTGTCATATAAACATGTTTAAAAACTTGTTTTGCACCAGAGGAAGGACTTGGAACAGGACGGGCCTTAGATAGAAATGTGTCACATCTTCTGTACTGTAATAACCATGATCTGCCACTAGATGGGAGCAGAGAATAAAGAGACGTAATGAGACATGGAGAATGTTTGCAAAAGATAAATAGAATCAGTCATTAACTGAACTGTGACTGTAAACTTGAACAAGATGCCATTTGATCAAATATTAAAAGGAAACAAAACTAAATTTGACTGATTTCAGATTCATCATATTTTCCTACTGAGAATAAATTATTGTCTCAAAGTTCCTGGATGCAGGAAACGATAAATGCACAATGTTTCTCATGGTTTAGACCCAGAAGCAGAATAAAGTCTTCTCGTTGTACCTGGATTGTTTTTTTTAAAGTGAAATCAAAAGTTAATATAAGTGAAGGAAAAAATTAAAGTTAGAATTTTTGTAATTGTACAACTTGTAGTTTAATAACCTATCTCTTATTAACAGGAAACTAAACTTACCTCGTCGTGTATCCGCATGGTATTGATCCGCTCCAGTTTGCTGGTCCAGTACTGAGCCTCGTCTTCTGGGATGTCTGGACAGGAGAAGCAAAAGTTGAAAAGTGAGGAATCCAATGACTGACAGGAGAGTAGGTGGGGAAAGCGGCGAGGTGGAGGAAATGGACACATGTGATGAAGGGACGGATGAAAGGATGGATGGAGGGACAGAGGACAAGGTGACCAGGCTGGAGAGGAGGTAAATAATGGAGGAAGACGGAGAGTGAAAATACAGAATTTGAGCCAAAGTACAAGAACAAATAAAAGAGACGCAGTAGCTCCACCCTCCCTTCAGTCGCCTCTGCTCCACCCGATCCCATCCTGTCTCATCCACGATGTCTCATCCCATCTCATATTCATACGTGTTTAATAGCAGATGAGGACGTTTCCTGTCGGGGGCCCAGAAATAGAAGGAGCAGCCTCCTCAGGGGCCCCACGGGTCGTCCCCAAAGCCCGGAGATACTATAAAATCATGACTTTGGTCTCTGCCATGTTCCAAAGTAATAAAATATCTACGTCTAAAGTAAAACATTTAAACTTTGTGATATTCTTTTCTGTCCAGAGTCTTGAACATGTTATAAACAGAAGATGTTTGTAGTTTGTAAAGCTGATTGAAAACTGTTATGAGCAGCTGCAAAGCTACACGTCTGATGAATCTTCCACATCTATGAATTTTCTATATATTAGTGACTAATATTTGTGGCAAAATATTTCTTTCTATCTTTATTTCCTTGCATAATGATTAGTTTATACTTGATATTGAGATTTAACGAAGTAGTACTTTTCTTGAAAGTACCTAAATGTATACTAAAACTACATAAAAGCACATTTAAGTGTAAAAACTATATTCGTCTATATTCTATATATTAAAGTAGTGTGTCAATGCTTTTCGAAAGTTTATTCTCCTGGATTTCCAACTACAGATACATTCAATGTTTTATATTACCACACTCTAAAAGGAAGATTAGTCATAATTAAATGTACTTAATAATACAAATGTTCAGAAGGTGTATATTTTCCATTAGCTTACGACACACACACAAAACAATGTGTGTCAGTCTAGATGCTTCTCTCTATTGATCAGCATCTTCGTTGTCAGAAGGCTGTCGATGATTTTACTTATTTTTTAAAGCATTTGTCAGATTTCCCCGAAATAGGGGAACGACTATCTTATCTCCATCTTCAGACTCTATTGTGTCGGGAGGAGCTGGAAGCTGTGGCCCCGTGACACCAGGGGAGTGTTGATGAATCGAGTGCCGGGCGGCTCAACAACACACTCCTCGGACAGCTGCCGCAGATTAACAGCTTGACAGGGAAACAAAGTGCACGGTCCGGTGAAGTGCTTTAAGTGATCACACTCCAGGAATAAAGACAGGGGGAGGAAACAGAAAGAAAAAGTGCTGAGGTGAAGAAATGCTTCATGAAAACTTCATGAAGTCTAATGGTACGTCCACAGCCTCGGAAATACTGTACAGGGCCTCTACAGGGGAGCTCATGGGAATCGAACATTGAGGCCGAACACAAGCTCCAACAACTCGGTTATAAAACTGTGTCTGAGGAAGTGAAGAGTCCAACAACTGAACACTTCTCTCACTTCATGTTGCAGATCTGATCTCATGGAGAAACAGAACTGTGCTCTTGGTTTTGACTTCATACAGAACAATTCAGCTCAGATAAGAATGATTGTTGTGTGATTGCGCCCTTGTGAGTAAATGTGTGTTTGTGTACATGTACACACCGAAGGGTAACTCGAAGCGAGCGTCCAGCAGCACTTGGTGTGGAGTTGGGTTGGAGGTGCCGCAGATCTCATCCTCCCTCATCAGCACCTCCGAGTCCAGAGACGTCCACTCTCCTGGTCCCTCCTGCAAGAGTGAGGAGGGACAAGAGAGACAAGGAGAAAGAGGGAGGACACCAGGGAAGGGACAAGCACAAATATTTAGTTGATGAGAACCAAAGATGAAGAGGTGAAGAATGCAGGGACATCAATGACAGTTAGACAAAATGTCAGTGATTGTACAATCGTCTGGAGAAGCAAAACATTGAGGCTGAATTATTAATGAGGACGAAGGCGCCGCTGCATCACTTTAAAACTTTCCATAAAAAAAGTCTCTGCAGCTGGAAACTGCTTCTCCAGACCTCAGCCGACAGGTAAAGACGTTTTAATAAGAACCGGTGGGTTGGTGTGTGTAAGTGTGTGTTAATTGGATGGGTTGTCGTCAGCTGAAGTCGCCTAAGCAGCACATTCTGTTCTGTAAGTGTAGAATTATTTATTTAATTCCATTTATTTTTAAATCACTACAGTCTATAGCGAGGGTGGGCGAAGACGACATCTCTACATCTTTTCTTCCAATAATAATACACAAGTTTCTAAGCTCAGGAAATACATAAATCTTGTGTTCACTTTGAGCCAATTGTGTATTTGTGTGTTTTTTTTTTTTAAATAATGAGGGTGTGTGTCTGTGTGCGTGCTGCAGGTGTGTGTGTGTGAGGTGTGTTACCTCGTCAGACTGTCGAATGCTGTCCGAGGGGATCAGCGCTGTGCCGATCATCGTGTCCCAGATCAAACCTTTATTCCACAGCTCCACCACCAGACCCGACTCCAGATGACTGATCTCACTGTGGAAACACACAAACACAATAACTGCATTAGAAACATTAACATCATTAGAGTGATTAACATGGATGTCACTCAGACGAGCTCGAACCTCCACCGAGGCCCAACAGTCCCTTAAAGTCTGAAGCAGATCCATCACGTTAGTTTGGAATTAATTCAGAAGTAATTGAAGAAACATATCAACAGTTTATTCTCTAATGAATCCTCATTATCTCAGCTGCTCTTTCAGGGCAGTTGCTTGCTTTATCTATTTAGATGCTGTGGCTGAAAAAATACCTACCCCCGATTACACTACATTTAAATCCACCAAATCTGTTTGTTTGTTTTTAATCAACACCCACTTTCAAACCTGCTAACGTAGGCGAAAACATCAAAAAAAAGAATGGCACTTAGTAGAGCTCATAATAACAATAATTATAAACAAACCCATAGATATCAGTCCTCCAAACATGAATATTTTCTCTGATGTTGTTTTTTCCAATGCCTAACTCACACCCTTCCAGGTCTCGTAGGAATCTGTTGTGTAGTTCTTGTGTAAGCGTGTTCACAATCCTACAATGTAGACTCCTTCCTTATTTCATTTCTGTCTAAATCATCTTAAAATGTTTCAAATGTAACATAAAGCCGATTATTACATGTTACAGTGTGGTCTTTAATACAGTGTTGATCTCCGGCTGTGGCCTTGACACAATAGAGCCGTCTAGACCTTTCCCCTGCTGACAGGTCGGACAGCGGGCCGATCGCAAAGCAGCGGGGGGGAAGGATGACAGCCGTCGTCTTCTGACAGAGAGGAGAACACAACTGTCTCCTCATCTGCATATTCATATTCACAAAGCCATTCATATTCATAACGCCTCGGTTTGGCTGTCAGTCATCTCTGCTGACACCTCCCAGCTGGGATGATAGAAAGAGGAGGGTGGGCGGGAGGTGTGTGTGTGTGTGTGTGTGTGTGTGTGTGTGCACACTGCAGCTACTTGCCACCAACTGGAGAAGTCAGCCAGCTGAACACTTTGAGTCATAATCATGATGTTCGTATGATTAACACTAACCGTTTCATTCAGATGTTAACTTGTTCACAGGCTTGTCGTGAGACTGAAGTCTTCTTAATATCTTTATAACGTTGTTGTTCCAGGACAGATTGTTAAATGGTGAAAAGTGACCTGAGAGCAGAGGCCAGAGAAGCCAGCTGGCATTACACCGTGAGGCGGAGGCACCGTGAGCCATCACCGGCATCGTCATTCACCGAGTTCTGGACACAGAAATCAGCTCGAGCACAAATCCACTGGACGGTGGCATGAAAATACTTATTGTGAAAATAACAAAAGTTGGTCCAGCTGTCTGAGATTTGAGAATTACATATTTGAACTGCAAAAAACCTTCCAAAGCTTCAGAGCGCCTCTCACAGGGCACCACAGAACCTAATCGATCTATTCCAGATATCTGTGTCACGTGGAACAGTAAACAGGATTTTTTTCTTTGTAGCCAAAATGTAAAAACACCATATCAAACATTTCAAACTGCAGTTCTCTGTGTTTGCATAAGGTAACATGACAGTCATACTGATGTTAATCCATGAGATTATTAAATTGAAACCATGAAACATGAAATCCCAAATGGGATTAGAAACAGGTCTGACGTTGTCTTCTGAGCAGCCTGTTGCCAACCGGTCTGTGACTCATAGTCCAGATGTGGTCATG